>NC_080388.1:61933344-62162794 GCF_028751815.1 Salvia miltiorrhiza | reverse complement strand
AATGGTGAAGGCTGTCGTAGTTCTTAACAGCAGCGAGGGTGTGAGTGGCACTGTCAGCTTCACTCAGGAGGGAGATGGTATTTATCATTATCAATAAATCAGTTTTTGTATCACTATATGTTCGGGTAATGAATGCTTAGTGTTTTGCTATTGTTTTTCATCAGGTCCAACAACCGTGACTGGAAACGTTTCTGGTCTTAAGCCTGGACTCCATGGCTTTCACGTGCATGCCCTTGGTGACACCACCAATGCTTGAATTTTCAGATTGGAAATGTGCTTACTTGATTAGTTGTTTGACTGACCATAATTAATCTTTTGTTCTTTCAAATTGTTATTTAGTTATATCATGTATGTGTATCAATAATAATATTTTGGAATAACCGACATGCAGCTAGAGGAAGCAATGCTTCAAAACATGGGATATCGAAGAAGAAATTGTCAGCAGTGGTGCACCTCAAATCAATAATAATCATTTTTCTAGGGGGGGATTAGCAGGAAGCAAAGTGAGGTGTTTGACAATGCTAAAGGTGGTTATACAAGTTATTCAGAAGGTTTGGTTTGTCAGATGAAAGGCAGATGTATTGTTGGTCTAATGCAAAAGTGGAGGCAGATGAAAAGCAATGAGCTTCTTGATTTGGAGAACAGACTGGGATAAATAGGTCAAATAAATAATATTTGAAGTTATTGGGTTTGATGTAAGATGTTGGTATGATGGATATTATTTCAATGTAGGATGATAAAGAATATTTGAAATTAATGAATGACTTTTTTTATTATTTATGTATATGTTTTAAATTATTTATTATGAATTTTCTGATTTAATAAAATATTTATTTGAAAAAATAGAAAATTTAAATATAATTGCAAAATAAAAATAAAAAAATTGAAAAATTGTGCTAATAGACGACATGCAGACGCGTGTAGTCTATGTGCAAATAGACGACACACAAGGCCGCGTCGTCTATTAGCGCATAGACAACACGTGCATGCTAATAGACAACATACAAGGCTGCGTCGTCTATTAGCACATAGACGACGCGACCGTGTTTGTCGTCTATTAGCGCATAGATGACATGCGTGCGATTGTCGTCTATTAGCGCCCCTAATAGACTACACCTTCATAGATGACACACAATTTTCTAATAGATGACATGTTTTGCATGTTGTCTATTAGCATTTTTCTTGTAGTGTAGGTAGCTAAAATACACACATCAAATCCCCTCACACTTAGATCATACTTGTCCTCAAGTATGAAATAAGAGAAGAATTAATGGTGAAATTCAGCCCCTAGAAGCAACTCCTTTTCTTGACACAAAGACTCTAGAAACGAAAGAACGGAAAACAGACACAACGACACACGCAAAAAAAAAAAAAAAAAAAAAAAAAGGAAAGTAAAAAGAAACGAGACAAGACACGACAAACCAAACAACTAGCCAAGCAACATCAAAGCATCAGGAGCGAAACAGTCTATCAAATCAAATCATGCAATTCACCATCACTTCCCAACTCTTGAACTAAGAACATGAACCTCCAAAGTGTGTTTTCATTATCAATCTAGTCCAAATTAGGCAACAATGAGTGCAACTCTCACGCTCATTCAATCTCTCCATAAGATAAGGTAATTCTCACACAAGAAGAAACTCCAATTAGTCATGATATTTCGCAGTCACATTATGGCTCAAAAAGGTCTTTCTTCTTTGGTTGTAATGGGGCTGAGGACTATCAATGATGTAGGCAAGATCCTAGGGGTCCTAAGCTCAAACATTGAAGATCAAATATCGTGCATGCTTGAATCAAATCACACCAAAAGAATTCTGAACATATGAAAAGCAACTTCCAACTCAACTATGGGCAACAACCATCAAACAACTCAATGCATATATACTCATTCAACCTTGGTGCAACCTTTATTTTCTCTCTTTTTTTTTTCTTTTTTTTTCTGTTCTTTTTTTTTCTTTTTTTCTTTTTTTTTTTTCGATTTTTTTTTTCAATTTTTTCTGCACCACTTCATTAAAACAACACAATCATGCAAAGAGTACATCAAAAACAATCTGCCCAACTGTCAACATCTTCCTCTGTTTGGCCAAACAGAACATCTGTCCTAGATTCAGAATGCAATTTCGGCTCGGTTCTGTTTGGGCAAACAAGCATCCTTATGCACATTCCTCAAAATTCACTTAAGATGTAATTCAATTCTAACATGCACAATGGGACCAAAGAGAAAGTTCACAAAAAACAGGCCTTGGCTATATATATATAGTGACTAATATGAACAATAACGGCAAAGGCTCAAATATGGCTCACTAGGGGTTAATGTATGGGTAGGAATTCAAAAGCAGGACAAATGGCTACCCTAGTGCCTCTTATCATTCACCACATATGACACACTTGATATCACGACTTCATGGATCATCAAATCTCTCAAAACAAAAATTAGTAGAGGGTGCTCTACTCTATTAGGCTCAATACCTCACTTATGTGTAGTTTAGATTCACTCATCGCCCTTATTTTGTCATTCCAGACATCATGTAATCAAAACACACACTGTCAATCACAAGTTCTCAATTCTTAAGTCGGGAAAGATCAAGTTATCACACATATTCAATCTAACAGTATGCTCCAACACTGAACTTATCAATTACTTTGGCTAGAAGACTCACAAGACTCAACATAAACTGACTCAACAAGCAAAGACTCAACAATGCCCCCCCTCACACTTAGATTTTGCTTGCCCTCAAGCAAATAAAACAAAGCATAAGCGAAGGAGCAACAAGACACTCAACTAAACGAAAGACCAAGGCAAAGACAACATAAAAACACACGAAACAAAACAAGAAAAGGAAGGAAGTCACCGTGTGTGCTGCTGCCGCAGCTCCTGTCCAATGGTGGCGCTCAAATTCGCGATGCTCTCATGTAGGGCTGCCACGTTCCCATCGATCTGTTTTTTTTTTTTTTTTTTTTTTTTTTTGAAACATAACAAAAATTAAAACTAAGGAAGGGAAACTAAGAAGCTTAAAAAAAACTAAACGAAAAATGAGAATTAAAGAAAAGAAGAACAAAACGAAAAATTAAAAGGAAAAGAAAGTCGGGTTGCCTCCCGATAAGCGCCATTATTTAACGTCGTTGGCTCGACTGCTCAAGTGCTCAAAACGTGCCTGGAAGCAGCAGCGAAACAGACTCCGCTGGAACCAAAGAAGAGGCATCATAGTACGGCTTCAAACGTTGTCCGTTCACGGTGAATATCTTAGCCGTGTCTAAACTGCGAATCTCAAACGCCCCGTCTGGGCAAACAGACTGTATTACGAAGGGGCCAATCCACTTCGTCTTCAATTTTCCGGTCATCAACCGCAGCTTTGACTGGAACAAAAGTACTTTTTGGCCGACTGTAAATGTCTTTCCTTTCAGATTCTTGTCATGCCACATCTTGGTGCGATCCTTGTACCACGCCGCTGCGTCATAAGCTTCAAGACGAAGCTCCTCCACACACTTATCTTTTAAGTCGGGTGGTTCCACATCAAAATGCAGACTTCTGTCGCGTGGCTTCCGTTTGGGCAAACAGTCCGTATGTCCAGAACCTGCGAGTTTCGGGTCAACATGAAGAAATTTGTCCTGCACAGATTTAGTCTCAAGATGTTCTTGGACAAAAGGGTTAGTAACATTAGTGGCACAAACAGTTTTAACAGCATGGGGACTTTTCATGGTATCATCAATATTGAAAGTGAACTTCTCTCCATGATAATCCAAACAAATAGTACCACTATAAACATCAATGAGTGCTCTAGTGGTCCTTAAGAAAGGACGGCCTAACAGAACACCAGCTGACTTTTTCGATTGCATACCACTCATCTTCACCACATAAAAGTCAACAGGATAAACAAAATCATGCACCTTTACAAGAACATTCTCTAGAAGACCCTCAGGATGAACATATGACCCATCAGCTAACTGAATGACCACTCTAGTGTCTACCAATTCTACACCCGACAATCTATTATAAACAGTGAGAGGCATAACATTGATAGACGCTCCTAAGTCACACATAGCATGCTCGATCCTAGTATCACCAATGTAAATGGGAAGAGAAAACATACCAGGATCTTTGCACTTGGCTGGTAACTCCTTCTTGAGTGCAGCTGAAACGTTCTCGCCCATCACAATCTTTCCAGTTGCCTTGGACTTTCCAGCTATGAAGTCCTTCACAAATTTCCCAAAGGGAGGAATTTTCAGTGTTTGCAAGAATGGAAGATTCACTTCAAGTTTGCCGAAGATCTTCACAAAATCGATGAGTTCCTCTTCCGGCTTCTTCCTCGCCAATCTTCCTGGAAAAGGGAATGATGTTGCAACCTTGGGATCATGTAAGCTCAACGGTTTAGAGACCTTGGTCTGCTCCTCTTCGTTGGATTCAATTGCTGCTCCCTTTCCTTTCTGCTCAACTGTCGGCTCACTGTTCTGTTTGGCCAAACCGGACTGTTCTGCATTCTGGATTGCAGAATCCACCTTGGCTCCAGAATTTTTGAATTTTTCCAAGCTGAATTCGACTCCAGAATCCTTGCTCGGACACCCCTTTGAATTCTGGGTTGTGGGCTCACTCAACTCCTTTCCACTCCTCAAAGTAATCATGCTAACGTTCTCCATTGGATTCAATTGGACTTGTGATGGTAATTTACCTTGATAGCCCTTGAGTTGGTTCACGGATGTCGCAAGCTGAGACATCTGACGGGCTAGCCCCTCAATCTGCACCTTTTGCTCGGCTTGGGATTGTTGAAGCTGTTGCACATTATTTTGCAGAAATTGCTGGTTGCCGATCAAATCCGCCATCATCTCCTCAAGCGACTTGCCTTGCTTCTCGGGAGGATGTTGCTGAGCTTGTGGAGCTTGATACCCCGTCCTTTGATGTGGAGGCCGGTAGTTTTGCTGCTGTGGCTGCTGCATCGCTGGCGGCTGCTTCGGCTCGGGATCTCTCCATCGAAAATTGGGATGGTTTCTCCATGGAGCATTATGATTGTTCGCGTACTGGTCCCGTTTGGGCAAATGGGGCAGTGGCGCGTCACAGCTGTAAAAATTATGGGAAGAATTCGCTTGAGCTTGATATTCTTCCTCACCCCCTGTGCACTGCAAGCTCGTATGGCCAAAGTTTCCACACGCTCCACATGGTTTTTCCGTCGGTTGTCCAGCGCTCGCCACTTTCTCCACCACAGTGCTTAGCATTCTCTCTATCCTTCCCAATCTCTCTTCGAACTTGTCATCCAAATTTGAGGAGCTTGCTTGCGCAGCTTTCTTGAGCATTTGAATGCGTGGCTCATCATACTCCCTCGTTGCATCCACCAAGTGCTGAATCAATCGTTTGGCTTCACTCACAGTATTCTGGGAAAACCCTCCTCCACTCGATGAATTCACAAGGTTTTTAGTATCCACGGTCATCCCCTGATAGAAGTACTGCAGCAAATCCCCATCCGAAAACTTATGGTTGGGGCAACTGTCCACCAATCTCCTGAATCGAGTCCAGTAGGTGCTCAATGACTCGTCGTACTCCTGCTTCACTCCACTAATTTCTTTCTTCAGCGCATTCGTCTTGGTGGGCGGAAAAAAATGTTCCAAGAATAGCTTTTTCATCTCTGCCCACGTAGTGATAGAATTGGGAGGAAGACTCGCGAACCAAGAGTTCGCCTCTGCTGTCATGGTGAAGGGGAATGCCGCCAATCTAAAGTGCTCCTCCGTAATCCCCGTGGGGCGTTTCTGGACTTTGCAAATCTTGATGAATTCGCTCAAAAAATTGTACGGATCTTCTCCCTTCTTGCCATAGTATTTCGGGAGAACATTAAGCAGTCCAAGCTTGATCTCAATACCGGTAGCAGCTGCCGGCATCTGAATGGGAGTGGGTGGGTCATCGGCCTCGTGGCTGGAGAGATCACACAATCTAGGATCATCAGCCATGTCGCTCTCTGTACTTGCAACCGAAATTGAGTCGGTTTCTTCTTCACAGTCTGATTCTGTCTCTGAGTCGTGGTCTGTTTGGGCAAACAGAACCTCTGTAGCAGCAACAGTACCGGGCTTCTTCTCGACGAACTGTTCTGGTCGAATGGGAAGGTCAGCCTGCGAATCCAGCAGATCCAGTAGCTTCCTCGCCTTTGCCTCCTTCCTTAGCTTCTTCGCGGTCTTCTCAATTTCACTATCGAAAAGGAGGTTCGGCTTGGACGATCTGCTCATAAACAAAGAAAATAAAAAAAAGAAAAATAGACAAAGGGAAAAGAATTAATTAACACCGCTCCCCGGCAACGGCGCCAATTTGGTGGACGTCGTATACCACCAAATAATTCCTGCGGAATTACCAAAATAAATTAGTATCGTGATAAGCAGGGTCGATCCCACAGAGAGCAGATAAAATCATTCAATTCCCTAAATCTATTAAATTTTGGTGATGCCACCACGCCTTAACTTGGAGAAAAGATTAATTAACTAAGAAAAGCAAATTAAATCAAATAAAATACTTTTGAATTAAATCAATTAAAGAGGTAATTCGGCTCAAATAAATCCACTCTAATTCAACTCTGATCCTCGACGCAATAATTAATTAATCCCTACCAACCAACCAGTTATAGGATACCGTGAAACGCAACGGACGTACCCCAATTCCTACTTACTGTGTCGATAAGCAGCTGGAGACGCCAGACCTGCTTATTTCTCTTATTAAAATATAACCTAGCTGGAGACGCCAGACCTAGATTTAATATTCTAATAGCATTAAGATAAAGGAACCCAATTTATATCAATTATCCTAGAGACGCTAGTAATAATTAATATACCAATTAATTCCCCCTACGAACACGGTAGTTGTATCACTAATTAGTCCAATTCCAACAATTACGGATTGGCAGGAACTAATTGACTGTAATCCAATTAAACTTAAGTTGATCAGGCTTAAATAAAATCAGAATTATCGTGGAACCTAAGAATTAATCGGAATCAATAGGAATCAATTTTAAACCAATTAGGTCTCACAGATTATTAAATTAGAGTTTCATTATTCTCGCCGAATTAAAAGCTTAGCTACTCATAATTAAATTAACAACAATCAAATAAATAAAAGCAATCATAAAATAATCAAACACAAAATAAACGAAATAAAATTGCAAGAAAAATACGAATGAAAAGATAAATGAAATTGAAATAAACTGATCACCACACTTCGAAAATTAAAAGAAATCGATGTCACCGTAAAAGCACTCCAGCCGCAATCTTCTTCACAATATCGATGACTAGAAATAAACAATGTTCTAAACTAAATTGCATGCATGGAAATTGGAAAGAAAATCGTCTGCATTCAAAAGCAAAATAAGTGTATGTCTCCTAATTGTAATCAAAGTCAAACTCTAAAAATCAAAAGTCTAAAAGTGCGGCTGAATGTTGTGAATTGTATGTGTCCAGCGAAAAATAAAACCTAGCTAATATATATATCTCTATGCGTGCATCACAAGATTAAGGGAATTAAATCCCTTCTAAGATGCCGCCTAATCCAAGAATTCATGGGCTTCGGCCCTTTATCTAATTAAGTCCAAAATAAAATAAAACTAAGAGTTTTGAGCTTTATAAAAATATAACAATTAAATTAAAAGCTCAATCTCTACTTTCTTCCATCTTCACGTCAAATCCCATCGCAAATTCGTCTTTCTTCACTTTCTTCCAATTAGCAGCTCCATCTCTAATTCTTCTCATTCCTGCGCCAAAACATAGCAAAACATGTAATATCACATGAAACCACGGCAAAACGCACACTAAACTAGGTAGCTAAAATACACACATCAAATATAAATATTACTATGTTTTTGATGTATTTAACAAAATAAAGATATTTCTTATATAACTCCCTCCGTCCTGTTAAAAGTGAGTCATTTTTTATTTTGGCGTGTCCCGTTAAAAGGTGTCGAGTCTATAAAAGATAATAATTAACTTTAAAAAAAATTAAATCCTACTATTTTTATTCAATTTATATTTTTTATTAATCTATGTATGAAAACAAAAACAAAAACAAAAAATGAGCCACCAGCCGAGAGAGAGAGAGAGAGTGTATTTCTTATGCAAAATAAAGATAAAAAATTCAAGGGTAATTTTAAATATAGCCACCAAAATTCTCATTATAACCCCTCATCGAGGAAAAGTACGTATCTACCCCTAAAATTTCATTTTAAAATTTTAATAACTATTATTTCCAAAACCATTTATGCAACCCCCTTCCCTGTAAAACTGCATAGCCCCCATTTGTATTCAATTATGTATTTTAACATTGTATTCAATTATGTATTTTTGTTTATTCAATTAAAAAATAACAAGAGGAAATTTATGGACAAAATAGGTTTTTTCGAGGTGTTTAATGTGTATTTTTTTTTATCTAACTATTTTTTTGAATCCATGTATGTTTATATTTTGTTGTTTGCTATTATTTTAAATTTATAAATAATAAATTTAAAATTTAATATTATTATATTAATAATTAGAAAGTATTTCATATATATTGTGTGATGTATCGTGATAATCTCCATGCATTTTTTTAAAAATAAAAGTAAATGATATTTTGTATAAAAATAAATGATATATTATAAATTATACTTTTAATATATGCAAATGACACTTTTAAATATAAAACCTCCGTTCACAAAATGAGTACCCATTTGTGGACGGCACAGGTTTTAAGAAATGTATGGAGTGTAGTGTGAATAGTTTAAGGGTCCCACTTTTTGAATGTATTAATTAAAGAGATGTGTGGGGTACACTTGCCAAAAAAGGGAAATGGGTACTCATTTCGTGGACGGACGAAAAAGGAAATATGGGTACTCATTTCGTGGACGGAGGGAGTAATACATTAGAAATGATAATTTTAGTGCATACATCTAACACTTTTAAAAATAAAAAATGATACTTTATCCGATTGACCCAAACGAAAAGGGTAGAAAAGGGGGGAGGAAAGTGGGAGGGTCGGGCCCAGTGCAGGCGCGAGTTTGGCAAAATTAAATATAAAGCTCCAAAAAAATATATATGCAATACATGTATATTTTTAAAATTTTCACATTTTTATTGTTATTTAATAAAAGTTATATATTTGAAAACCTTTGTATTTATTAATAAAATATTAAATTTACAACATATATATTATTTTTCGCACTGCGCACATGAGGCGTTAACGTTTAATGTACGTTTGGGGAAGGAGTTTAATTGCATCAAAATTGGACAGGGCTTGATTGATGCAATGTCGAGTATAGGGAGTTAAACGTCATAGGGGCGTCATATAAGGGGTTTAATTGCTACTTTTCCTTAAAAATCATAACACTTTCCATTTTAAGGCATAGTCTCACATCTTTTATCCTTACAAATACCATTTATTTACAAAAATATCATCCTTAATTTAATGTCAACCTCTCATTTCTTATAATGGTAGGACCTTTTTTTTTTAATTAAAAAGTATATTATATGTGTAACTCACGCGAGTCCAGAATTATAATCACCGCGCATCGCACGGGAGATACACTAGTTCAAATAGTGAAGAACGAAAAGATTTAATTTCAATGTTTGTTTTAGCCCAAAAGCATGTGGGCTTGGCCCAAGTTGATATTGTTTGCAAGAAACTGTTTAAATCAATAATCATCATCAACAATAAGTATTCAGTGGTTTCAAAAAAAAAACAACAACAACAAAACAAAACAATAAGCTGTATTCAGCGATACGTTGTTTTAATTTTCTTGGTTTTTTTTATTAATACAAAACCAGATAAATGATTTGAAATGAAGTACCATAAGAAAGATTAATCCACATACTTAGCATTACTAATAATAATAATAATAATAATAATAATAATAATAATAATAATAATAATAATAAATCAAAAAATATTTAAAATTCATATATTTAAACACAAATAACCCTTAAAAAATTTCGTGCATAAAAAATAACTATGCCAGATCACAAGACTAATCACCACCTTGTTTAAGAAATTAAATTATATATGTTTGTAAGTGGTGATATATAAAATTAAGATACCATTTTTTAGGTACCCATTGAAAATTGTTAAAATTAATAACTGTTCATCAATATTATTTCATTAAATTTTAGCTAATTTTTTAATTTTCGGATGAGAATACCTCTCAGCCCATTATTTCTGGCAATTTTTTTGATAAATTGTTATAACTTTTGTCAAAGAACTCTGATTGAGAGAAAAGCTCTTTCAAAGATGAAGAGATCGTGTTTTAGGGCCTGGAGTCAAAAAATAGATCGTTTAGGGCCTCAAATATGGCTCCTAAGTTTCTAGCGAGAATTTTATTTTTGATGCGAACGCTTCCAGCAACATTTGGAATAGTTGATTTTTGAACATGTATACACTTATACTCAAGAACATCTACAAGTTTTTTCCTCAATAACATAATTATATAATCATAGGTATTATTGCCATCATATAAATACATGGACGGTAGTTGTTTCAATAAAAAATAATGGATAATGAATTTTTTTAAATTTATTGAAATTAAGTTGATGAAAAATTATTGATTATTGCTATTCCAAAAAGATATTTCGCATCTTTAACTATATATAGAATATATGTTCAAGGGCTTAGTATTTTCTTAATATTGCTTACTATTTTACATTTGTACATATGAAGTTTCATTGGAGAAGAAGTTACAAGATATTTTACACTTGTGCTGTTGCGCACATGAAGTTCCATTACAGTTTCTATATATTAATATATGAAGAATTTATTTTACTCCTACAAAGTGCATTTACGGAACACCAATAAATAAATAATAATACAAATATAGAGAGAGTTTTTCTCAAAAAAGAAAAAGAATATAAGAACAAATGGAAATATAAATATAATATTTACATATAAATAAGTTCAGTTAGTATATATAGTCTTCTTATTAATATCGGGACATCACTCTCTTACTAGCTTTTCTTTCGATGACTCTTCCCAACTCCTATTTTAATTAAATATATATTGAGGACAAAAGTCGAATGGGAGCTATGAATTGAAAGAGAATGATGACGATGGTAGAAGAAAAGGGAAAATAGGAACCAAATTAATAAAAATGAGCTAGTATTTGGCTAATTAAATATTTGGTGATGTGATAACTCGACGAAAAGAGCTATTTAATGAATTGAAAAGGTCAAAAATATAATGGCAGATCGACGATGGGCCACGTCCGAAAAAGAAGGAACCCTATACTATATTTTCTTGAGATAAACACTATATAATATTTAGTACTAATATTCATATCTGCACAAAAATAAATGTAGTAGTTGGAATTTATGACAAATGTTTCGTTTTGAAAATTGCTAGTAGAGAAAGACTTGTAATTTCTGACCATACCCATTTTATCGCCGTCGTTCTCACTGTCAATTTTTCCCCAACTCGAAAATAACAAATTATTGAGAAGACAGCTACATACACGCCTAACAAATGGCAGTTCCAGAAATATCAATATTTGAATTGTTTCGCTAGCTAGAGTATCCACATGCTGCACACGTACAAATCTATGAGTAATCTAGAGAATTTATATACTCCCAACGTCCCAAACGAAATGTCTCATTTCTTTTGTACACGGAGATTAAGAAATGTGTATAAAGTAGATAAAGTGGGTTGGTGGAAATTATTTAAATACTTATTAAGTATAGAGAGAGAGTGTATTGCCAAAACAGGAAACAAGACATTTCGTTTGGGACAGCCCAAAAAAGAAAACAGGACATTTCGTTTGGGACGGAGGGAGTATATTTATTTTGTATTTTATAAATTATAATTAGAATTATTAAATTTAAAAATTATGTAAAATTTTAAATTCGATATATTTTCCCCTTTATTTTCAAATCATGATTATGATTTATGAGGTATATAAGAGGACAAATATAATAAAAAGAAGGGGTTATGCCCAAAAAATATATGAGCTTTGAAAAAAAATTGCAATTTTCATCTAAACTTTTAGTTAAGCCAATATATACATGAATTTAAATTTTTGTTACAATTTTCACCTAAGTTTGACTTTCAACAAAATTAGAGCTTAATTGACAGTCAGAACTTCACCTGATCTTGGTCTAACTTCTGATGATGATAAGTATTTAAAAGCTTGGAGGTCTAGGAAAACAAAATTTAATATATTTGACTTAATTTCGACTGTCAATTAAGCTTCAATTTTGTTGAAAGTCAAACTTAGGTGAAAATTGCAACAAAAATATAAATTCATGTACTCCCTCCGTCCCAAACGAAATGTCCCACGGAGATTAAGAAATGTGTATAAAGTAGATAAATTGGATTGATGGAAATTATTTAAATATTAAGTATAGAGAGAGAGTGTATTGCCAAAAAAAGAAACAGGACATTTCGTTTGGGACAGCCTAAAAAGGGAAACAGGACATTTCGTTTGGAACGGAGGGAGTATTTTTTTGGCTTAATTAAAAGTTCAGGTAAAAATTACAACTTTTTTCAAAGCTAGTATATTTTTTGGCTATAACCTCTAAAAAGAATTAAAGAAAAGGATGGCAATGTGAACGAACCACTGCTAATACAAGTAAGCGTGTGGCATATTTGAGGAACGGAGAGAGTGTGTAGTAAATAGTAGTAATATTTAATATTTTCTTCGTCTCATTAGTAATGTTCCGTTATTTTTGGGTATGAAAAATAAAAAGAGTATAATTACAATTAAAATTAATATAAACAATGCTTTAAACAAGTAAATATTATAAAAATATTAGAATATAAAAATAAGTTCTACAAATAAAATAAGATAAACAAGGAGTAATTCGTATGGATAACAAAAAAAAGTATACTTACCGCTAATGAAGAGGAAACTGTTTATATAGCAAAAATTGGCGTGCTGTTGGAGAGGAGCACCCACACTGCAAAGCAACGTGCCGCTAGATCTTAAGTAATTTAAATTTATTATTATTGTATTAATTGCAATTTGCAAGTTGTTAATTAATCGATGTACGTTGTATTGCATGTACTAGCTTGCTAGGGCTTGTGTTACTCACTCACATGTTTTGTGGGCCTACATTATTTTGAACAATAAATTAATTTTAGTGGAGTAGTATATATATCTTTTTTGACAATTTTGTATTAATATACTACTAGTATTATTTTATGGAATGTCTCAAGATATAGTCTATTTTTCTAATTTAAATTGCATTATAATTTTCTTTTATTAAAATAATATTATTAATATTTATAAAACCCATAATTTATATTTTTCATCGTTCAATTAATATAGTTAAACATAGGATTACATGAGAGAATATATTCCTTTTATTAATGCTATCTACATTAAACCAAGAAAAGTGGAAGAGTAAAGTGGACCCATGTTTCATCCACGGTTCATAAAATTTATTTCCAGCTCTCTGTCCATATAAATTATAATTGCATATAAAACACTTAATTATGTTAAGCGGAGAATTATTGTTTATTCTCTTTAAAAAGAAAAAAAAAATCAACTATGTCGAGAGAGTCAGAGTTTTCCTTGTAAAAAAGTAGAATTTAACCAATAATTAAATAATACAAAAATTCAAATTTAAATTTTAGATCCTTTCTGAAATATAAAGATATTATATGGAATAATAAATAAGGGTAGGGTCATGTATGAGATGTTAGTTGATGTTTATTTATAGGCCTAACCCCTTACCCTTCGGGTGATTAGTTAAAAAAAATAAGGTTTAAATTTCAAAATTAGACATAATTTATGTTTTTAAAACAATATCAATTTTTTTTGTTTTAATATTCGTAGAGAAATAAAATGAATTATCAAAATGGGATGAAAGAAGTATTTTATTCCCTAATGCAGCCGCCAGCTGAGCCGGATATATTGATATTTCTAGATTTCATCGCGCGCTTGTCATTTACCAATAAAGTAAAACATTGTTTTACTACCTGAAAAATCAATCTCAGCCATAGAATTTTGACTAAATAAATGATCATAATAGAAATTTACATTAAATAATAATAATAATAATAAATTTAAGAAACTTTGCAATCAATCACTGCATGGCACACCTGAGACACACACACTGACACACACTTGTATTAGTATATACTACAAAGTGCCAACTTGGGACAAGTTGATCAGATTTGGTTTATTAAATGTTTATTTCAGAAATATGATTGGGGAAAGAAAGTAAATTTCACGAGTAGTTTATTGTGCTTTGAGTGATCAAGTAAAGCTCCTTTCTATATTTTTAATCAGTTTATTGTCCAAGTTGTTTCCTAATCCATGGCAGAAGTTATGGTGCAGTTTGTCTCCCAATAAATCAAATAAAAAATAATAATTATTATAGTAGTTCATAATAAAAAAAAATGAGACTTCATTTTATTAGCAGCAGTCCCATTAGATTATATCTACTTCTTATTTTCTGGGAATTTACAGCCACATATAATTCATTTTATGGTTCATTTAATTTGCTAAAGAAAATTGAAAAAAGAAAAGAAAAACATTTCGAGTACTCTATTCCTCTTACGATTAGTTTCAAAGTGGAGAATAGATAAAGAATTATATACGAAATGAAAAATCTGCTTAAATAGCAAGAGCTTTTATTTACTTTTGTTTCTATATATTTATGAAAATTAAAAATTCTGTTTTCTAATACATAATTTTTTAAGATTTTGCACACGATTATCAATTGCTTCTAAGTAGCATTTGCATCATGTGCAATACACGGAAAATATTTTTATTTTTTTATATTTATATAAAATTGATTATCATATTTATAAATATAATAAAAAAAATTAATTTTAATTGAATATATTTGAGCTGAAAATTAAAAAATTGGAAAATAAAGAAGAATTCACAATAATAAAAATTGATAAATATAAAAATTTTATTATCATATTTATAAATATAATAAAATATTTAATTTTAATATATTTAAGCTGAATATTGAAAAAATAGAAAATAAATAAGAATTCACAATAATAAAAAATGATATTATGAAAAAGAAAAAATAATGAGTTAAAAAATAATTAAAAAAATTGTTCAAACACAAATGAGAGAATTTTTTTAAATTTTTAATCTTTAAATAAATAACTTTTACATTTTAAATCAAATATTTATATAAAATATATCAAATTAAAGCTCTTATTATGATCTTTAATTTGGTATGCATATTAAATATTTTATAATTAGTCGAATTTCACAATTTTATAAAGAAATAAAAAAAATCTGAAGATAATGAAAGAATAATAAAAAGAAGAAATATAGTTTACAAATAAATCTTCAATTTTTTTTTGAGAAAATCTTCAATTTCATTAAAATTACAAAATTAGCACTCATTTTTTAAATTGATTCCAAATTGGAAGTTGCCTTATTAATACTACCCCGTCCCATTGATCTTATCTCGTATTCCTTTTTTGTTTGTCTCATTGATCTTGTCTCATTTCTATAAATAACACTCATACTTTATCACCTTCTCTCTCCTACTTTATTACATTCTCTCTCCTACTTTATCTACACACTTAACATTACTAATACTCTCCTTAATAACCGTGCCGAAACCAAATGGGACAAGCCCAATGGGACGGAGGGAGTATATTATACTCCATTCGTCTCATTGGACTTGTCCTATTTCTTTTAGGCACGGTTATTAAGAAGAGTTAAATTAGTGTAGTAAAAGTGTGTAATGGTGTGAGACCATATTGTTTGTAGTGTAAAATCATTATCAAAAATAAAAACATGATAATATCAATGGGACATTAATCAAAAAGGAAAACAAGACAAGATCAATGGGATGGAGGGAGTAGACTAGTAATGAGGTGGCCGCCTGAAATAGCTACACGATTTAATGATTGATGTACTAAACGACGTAATTTGATCTCTATGGCGCTTCAATTTGTTGTGATGTCATTAGCTTGCTGCTTCAATTAACCATAATGACATTAATTCCTGGAAAATTAATATTCGTGTAAAAAATAAATATTTAATTGGGTTATTAGCATGTAAATACACAAACTTTTTCAACTTTCTGAAATTTATCATGACTTTTACTTTTTCCCCACAAATACATAAATTCAGCGTTTTTTTTTTCTTCTAATTTTTGACACTGACAAGGAAAAATTCTAATTTATTATTGACGTGAATGCCAAAATACCATCTCATTCATTCACTCTCCAACAAAAGTAATGAATACAACTATTGTATTCAAGTGCATATTTTGTAGTCCGTGACCACGTCATATATTTTAGTCTCCATGTCAATAGTAAATAGAATTTTTCCTTGTCGGTGTTAAAAATAAGAAAAAAAAAACGTTAAATTTAAATATTTGTGGGTAAAAAAAATTATATTAAATTTAAGAAAATAAAATAAAAAATTTGTGTATTTACGTGCTAATAGCCCCTATTAAAAAATTATGTGTTGGCCAAGCGGTAAGGGGTTAATGCCTAAGGCCAAAGGTCTTGAATTCGAATCCCCAATGACGCGGCCTTTTAATTTCTTTATTTAATATTGTAAATTTATCCATATATATATATAGGATTAGGTTCAATGAAAAAGGCCTAAATGTAAGAAAGAAGAGAGAAGTAATCTCATCCGTTGATCTTATATAATCTAACGGACATGATTTGTTCACGCCATGTTCAACGGATTTTTTCGTTGAACATACCCATAACCCCCAAAAATATTGTATATGTTCACGAATGTTCAACGAAAAAATCCGTTGAACATGGCGTGAACAAATCATGTCCGTTAGATTAGATAAGATCAACGGATGAGATTACTTCTCTCTTCTTTCTTACATTTAGGCCTTCTTCATTGAACCTTGGCCTATATATATATATATATATATATATATATATATATATATATATGGGGGCGCGCTCCAGTGAGACCCCCTATTTTTCGTGTAACATGAGTACAATGAATAAGACATATAATACTAATGAACAAAACGTATATCTAATGAACAAGATGTATATACTGATGAAAAATAAAAATTAAAAAATTCGTAATGAATAAGACATATATATTGATGAACAGAGACGTATATACTGATGAACAATGCAGTATATACTGATGAATAACAAAATTTAAAATATTCTGCTCCCTCCAGGATTCGAACCCTGCGAAAAAAATCACCCTCCAGATACAATATCAGCCATATGATTGATAAAATAAATGCACCAGATCGTGCCCTAGATCTCACTAAAATTAGGGGGTCTCATTGGAGCGGCCCCATATATATATATATCCAAGTAGAATTACCCTATTTATTGGCTATTGCACAAACTGCAAGGAAAAAGAAGCAAGTAGTTTCGTGTTTATAATAACAATAAACAATGTGACTTATAATAAAAATAGGAGAACAGAAAAGAGGAATAAAGTAAAATGTTGGAGAAAGCATCCACCATTCATTGAGATCCAAGAATTCTTTTTCCCAACATTTTTCTCTTCCACAATTGGCCAATGACAGCTCAAAATTTCTTGCATTTTTTTTTTGTTTTTGACTTTGGAAAAGGGAGAGAGGTGGGGTTTGAACCCTGAATTTCACTATTTGTAGACGTAGACAAGAGTTTGCACCTGCTTTACACATTAATATTAATATATGTAGAATAATATACTAATATGTTACACGTATTCATTAATATTAACAATTTATGCAATATCAGAAGGTCAATGTTTAATTTGAAATTAATTTTAGATGAATTTTAAATTAAATTGATGACAATTTTGTAAATAAAGACAATTCAAAGTCATAACTTATGCAATATTTAAAATTAATTTTAATTTAAAATACATGATATCAAATTAACCGTTCACTAATATCTTAATCAACTCCCACTGATTAATCTTTTAAGGTTTGGAGAAAAGCCAAACGATTAGTCTTTTCTTTTAGGAAAAAGGATAAATAATCATGAAGTTACATACTTTTGTATAAATATAATACAAGAATGTATAAATTATCACTAAAATACTAGTAATATTAATTGCAATTAAAGGGTGCTATTCACCGTTGTCTATGATAGTCCTATATAGACCACGTGCTTCTGAAAATCGTCGTCTATAGAGCGATAATAGACAACGATTTTGAGGACCATCATCTATGATTGCCCTATATTGACGACGTGCTTCTGCAAACCGTCGTCTATAGGTATAATAGAAGACAATTTTGAGGATCTGTTGTCTATGACTTGAATTATTGTAGTGTAAGTCAAGTAAGTATCGTATTCACAATGATTGAACTAATGAAAATAAAGTAAGTAATATACGTAAACACTTAATATTATCCATGCTAGACTTGAGTTGTGGGATTTATATAACTAGACAAACAATTATTTTTAAAAAGTAGAGAAATAAAATTTGATAAAAATTATAAGAGAAAACGATTGTTCCTAGGGAATGTAATGAATCAATTAAACTCATGAAAATTAACCTAGTAAACTAATTACCAATTTTAATCAATCTTAATTAGATGAAAGATCACATAGATAATCACATCATCTCTTTCAAACAATGTACGATAGTAGATTAATAAGTTCGATATTTCGTTGGGTCTCAATAAAACATACTAACTTCAAACATCACACTAAGAATAAGTTTCTATAATCCACCAATCTCTGTTGGGTATCAGAGTTAAAATCATATTACACATTCCTAAATTGATTGAATAACTATCACCGCTAAATCTCAAACTAAACAACTGAACATGCAAAATATTGGTCAGATACTTCACAATAAACAAACACCAAGAATCATAAATAATATACTTGAAGACAAATTGAAATTAATAAATCAAAAACATATATACCAACCCTATAACAAAAAAGAATAACATAATTAAATAAGAACAAAATATAATGAAAATAATTAAATAAATAAAATTCAGAGAGGAATCCACGATGAACAACTTGAATATTCGGAAGATTTCCGTGCAGAAAATAAAGATAAACTCTAAAAATTGAAAAATAATGGAAAACTAAACTAAGGTAATGAATTGTATATTTGTAAAGGTGTATCTGGTGTCCTATATTTATAGCTTTTAGAGGGTAGAAACCACTATGAACAAGCTCAAAATTGTAAAAAATAAAACTGGGCCCACAATCGAACCAAAACGGCGATCAGGCGCACATCTCATCGAGTTTATATTGCTAATGTTTACAAAATCGGCGATCGCCGGGTTGACTTGAAAAGGACAAAAAAGAGTTTTCACTATTATGCGACTTTCTTATTTAGGTCATATCTCTCTCGTTTGAACTCGAATTTTCGCCCATAAACTCGTTCGAGATAAATTTCAACTTTCATTCAAATCTTTTTACCTAATTAAATCATAATATTTATGCACATTTCTATAAAACATGAACAAATATCACATTTAAAGTAATACAAGCACAAAAAACACTCAATTTTTTTTTATAAAATTGACATCTTAAAAAAAAAAAAAAAAAACATGAGTGTTATTAATAAATTATGATTATTCAGAACTGAGTTCGGTTGGAACTAGGAAGATCCTATTGCAAGGATGTCAATATAGATATTTTTGTCACAATTACAAAAATATATTGTGTATTAAATAATTATTAATTACTTTTGAAACGTTGTGATAGTTTTAATATTCTGTCTAAATGCTGCGACGTTATATGACATCATAAATGAATACCATCTCTATTGGAGGTTACAGAAATATACGCATTACGTTTTTCTTATATGAAATATCAACAATATAACTAGTTTCATCTTATATTCTAATATATATATATATATATAAATAAGGGTAAATATCATATTAAACCTTGAACTATTCCCGCTTTATCAAAAATACCCTGAAACTTTCGAAATGTTCTCAAAACCCTCAAAGTATCAGAGTTTTATCAAATATATCCCGCATCTTTTTTCCGGCCACCGGAAGCGTGACGTGGCTCCTCGGATGCCACAATGTAATTTAAAATCTATTACTTTTAATCCATGTCATTTTATAATATCTTTATTTAATCCATGTCATTTTATACACATGGAAATTAAAACCTATTCTAAACAGGCTATAATTCAAATTCACGGTTGTCTTCCTGAAGAAACGCACCTCCAATCAGCACAAGCGCGCAGAAAACTACCGCGGCGTATTACCCGAAGAGAGACCAGCTGCTGGAGCTCGTGTGCGAGAGCTTAGCTTTCAAAGGCAAGGGCTTGTGCAAGGTCGTCGGAACCGGATTCATCGTCATGTGCGACCGCGCGTTGCCTGGGGAGAAATTCATCGGGCGCGTGACGAGGAAGGAGGACAATTACGCGGAGGTGTGTTACTTAAATTGACCGATTTTGATCATTTCAATGATAATAACTCAATTAGTGTGCATTTAGCTTTGAGTTGCTTATCTTTATGATTGCATCTGTTGGATTAATTATAGGAATTTTTTCTGAGTAATGGCAGTATGTAGTAGATTTCGATGAAATATTGACTGAAGTTTGAATTGATTAGGTGAAGAAATGGGAGACAATTAGTCCGCACTGGGATATGGTAGAAGCGCCATGTGACTATGCATCATATTGGAGTATAAAATAAAAAATGACATGGATTAAATAAAGATATTATAAAATGACATGGATTAAAAAAAATAGATTTTAAATTACATTGTGGCATCCGGCGAGCCACATCACGCTTCCGGTGGCCGGAAAAAAGATGCGGGATATATTTAATAAAACTCTGATACTTTGAGGGTTTAGAGAACATTTCGAAAGTTCCAGGGTATTTTTGATAAAGCGAGAATAGTTCAAGATTTAATATGATATTTACCCTATAAATAAATATCTAAAATAAAGAATGGAATCTCGTGTGTACGAAGGTATGCAAAGTTTGTGGTGCACCAATTGAGCCAAAAGTGGCGAGCGCAATGGTCCCAGCCCACATTGATTCATTTTCATGGGACCATACTCTCTCTCTCATACGCCTCACTTTCTCACTCCACTCCAACAAATTTTTTCAAGTGAATAATGATAGATTCAATAATTCATGATCATTTTTAATTTAATTTTTAAGAAGATATCTAAATACCAAATGAATAAGAAACAAGTATATATACATATAATCTAGCTCAATGAAAAAATCAAACGAAATTATTAGAGAAGATGAAAACTCTGTAAGGGTGAGTCCAATCATGCACCTACGATCCCCACTTTTATATTATAGTTTCACAGTGCCGCGTCAATTTTTGAAAATTCAATCAATTGTTATTTTGCTCTTCTTTTCTAGAATGCAACTACAAATTCAACTTTCATATGGTTCCATTATTACTACACACAATTTTATATATCTATGTATGTAATAACTATTTATTTTTTAACTACATAATTAATAAATACTATATATATATATGTATAATTTTAAATTATATATGTAATTACTTAATAAAATCACAATTCTGATTAATAAAATTAATCCTCATTATTGGAAAGTGGGTATATGTGAGATATCCGATAATTCTTGCTTCTGTGTAGAACCCGAAATTCATACAGAAGAACTAAAGAAGTAAACAAATTTGAACGACCAAACCATATCAGTAAAATTTAAATTTACTCTTAATTTTAAACTTACTTTTTCACAATGAGCTCATCCAAGATACGATCACATATAATATGTTTAAAATCTAAGGACCGAAACATGGTGGTTTGGAAGAATGTTTTTCCTGTTCCGGCGACCTCGATTTCTCACGCGATCAATGCTCGGATGGAATGGTTGGTGGCCTGGGCCAAGAACTCGCTGAGAAGCACTCCGACGACAGCCAAGGCGATCTGCAAAGGCTGGCACGCTATCCCCTTGGATGCTGTCAAGTGCGATGTGGACGCAGCTTTCTTCAAGGAAGATGGCTCCATGGTTCACAACCATGAGGGCGCTTTCATTCGAGGGAAATCCTTTAAGATGCCTGGCTTAAGGAGTGTCGAAGAGGGAGAGCTTATTGGCATCAAGGAAGCTCTCTCTTGGCTTAAGGAGTTGGGGTTTGAGCGTGGATGGGTGGACTCGGATAGCAAAAGGGCTTGTGACGTTATTAACACCGGTGAGAGGAATATCCTGGAGCTGGGTGCTATAGCGTCTCATTGCCGCGACATCCTCGAGCTTTTTCCGGGCATCCGTGTTCGACACATTAGAAGGGAACAAAATGCAGCTGCTCATTATCTTGCTAAGGCTGCGAGGGATATAAACTCACATCATGTTTGGAATGAACCTCCGTCCTTTGTGGTGGATCATCTCCATGTACCATGTTCTTGTGATCAATAATATATCCTCTCTTTTCCTCAAAAAAAAAAAAATCTAATTGTTGGAAAATCCTACAAACTAGTCATTCCAAACATAGATTAGAGTTAGACCACATAAATTATAGAAACTGTGAAATAAAACTATAAGATTCAGATACACGTACGTGCAATTAACTTTAGAAGTAAGATGAGAATTTTGTTGGTCCTAAATTGTGACAGACTACAACAAAAATGATTTAATGAATACTCCTTCCGTCCCTGAAATAAGTTCCTCTTTTTCTTTTTTGGGACGTCCCCCTAATAAGTTCATCTTTCTTTCTTTCCATTTTTGGACAACTACTTCACCACTAATAATACTTTATTTATTCTTACTTTTCACTTTTTCACCACTCTCAATACTAATTATAACACCTTTTCACCACTCCCAATGTATAACATATTTTTCTCTACTATCAATACACTTTACCATTGTTCCTTAAAACCCGTGCCGTCCCCAAAGAGGAACTTATTTTGGGGACGGAGGGAGCAGGGGGGCAGTGGGGTCACTGGACCCCCCTGGAATTTCCAAAAATCCCAGGGGTATTTTAGTAATTTTACAAATATATTTAAAAAAATAAAAAATATTAATTTTATCTAATTTTTCTAATTGCTCCACCATCTACTCGCCTCTCTCTCTCTCTCTCTCTCTCTACCATCTCCCTCATTCTCCCTCTCTAAATCGCTCCACCATTTCCCCTCTGCAAATCCACCGGTGCCGCCGCTCACTTCCCCTCTGTTCCACCGGCGCCGCCTCCCTCTTCCCCCTCTGTTCCGTCGCCGCCGCTTCCGTCTCCCCCCTTCCCCCTCTGTAAATCCGCTCCCCCATGAATTAGGGCTAGTCGCCGCCTCTGCCTGCCTCTTGCCTCTCTTCTCACGCCGTCTCTCGCCGTCAGGTCGCCTCTTCTCTCCTCCACCATTCATGGTGCTTCGCCGTCAGGGTTTCGCCGCCTCCTCCCTTGACCCTTCTGTTCCGCGGTGATGAGCGACCTCTGGGAGGGCTACCTGAGCGGGGGAGGCGTCGTCCGTGGTTGGTGAGATTGAAGTTGTGTGTGCTTCGCCGGAAGCCCTAGATCCGCCGAAATCAAGGTTTTGCGGGCGGCGGAAGGGCGAAGGTGAGGGCGGAGAGGTGAAGGTGAGGCGACATAGATCTAGCTCTGTTCGTGAGCTTCGCGCACCGCAGCCTCAGATCTCTTTCTCTCGAGCTCAAGGCACAGGAAGTTGTGGTTTGATTTATGTATCTTTGATTTTGGGGATGAAGATTTTATGTATCTTTGATTTTTGTGGAGGATGATGCCTTTATGTATCTTTGATTTTGGTGATGAAGCTTTGATTTAGAGTACAAATTTTTTCTGTGATAATTTTCGTTCTGCATTTGTTCTGCATTTTAGGGTTTATAATTTGTTCAACATTTTAGGGATGAATTCTTGTTTGAGTTCGTTGAATCTGCATCAGTCGAGCTTCATTTAGGCATTTGTTTGAGTTCGTTGAATTCTTGTTTGGTTATTAATATGCTTGCTAATTGTTATATTGGACTTTTTTTTAAAAATAATTATGTTTATTTTTTTAAATAATATTATAATTTAAATAATATTATAATTATATTAATTATTATTATTTATTTTTTAAATTTTTTTTATTTAACTATTATTTTTTTGAAAAAAAAAATTTGGACCCCCCTGAGTCGAAAGTCTGGCTCCGCCCCTGGGAGGGAGTATAAGAATATCGTCAAACGTGGACTGCATGTGCAATGTTTCAAATTCTACAATATTGGGAAAATGAGTTACTATTTCTTTCAACTTTATATGTTTTTGTTTTTATTGAATCAAACATTAAAACAAACCTTTTTAGCAAACTTTTTGGCGCATATAGTTTGTCCATTAATAGGATTTTATTCTTTTGTTAATGACATTAACGCGTATATCACATGTCCTAATTAAAAGGAATTATAAAATACAATATGCGCAATATATAACAAAAATTTGAAAAGGAAGTGTACAACAACCCTACGATGGCGGATTTTGATAAGGTTACTAAGCACATTGTTCGGAAGTTCTCGGACGCGGCCTCAAGTATTTTGGCAGCTCCGTTCACCAAAGAAGATGTTCGACGGGCTGCTTTTCAAATGAATCCACATAAAGCGCCGGGCCCCGATGGTTTTCCACCTATCTTCTTCCAAAAATACTGGGGAGAGATTGGTGAAGCGGTTTCTCGTGATGTTTTGCAAATTTTGAATGGCGATAGTAAGGTGGGGGAGTGGAATAAAACTCTTGTGGTTCTCATCCCGAAGATTAAGAAGCCTCAGCTTGTTAGCGATTTTAGGCCTATTAGCCTCTGTAATACGATTTATAAGATCGTTACAAAGGCGTTGGCCAACAGAATCCGGTCTGTGATGGGAGAGGTTGTAGATGATACACAGAGTGCGTTTGTTCCCGGTCGTTTGATCTCTGACAATATTCTCGTCGGATATGAGTGTATGCACTGGCTCCGGAATCAAAAGAAAGGCAAATAAGGCTACGCAGCAGCTAAACTTGATATGAGTAAAGCCTTCGATCGGGTCGAATGGGGGTTTCTTAAAGCAATGATGGTGTCGATGGGCTTCCCTTCTCACATGGTGGAAGTGGTTTTGGACTGTATTTCATCTGTGGAATTCTCTTTTGTTGTTAACGGTAAGGTTTTTGGTTCGCTAATTCCATCCCGGGGTCTTCGACAGGGCTGCCCCCTCTCGCCCTTCTTGTTTGTTATGTGCGCTCAGGGTCTATCCTCTCTGCTCCATCATTATGAGCAACGAAGGTGGTTGGAGGGTTTAAAGGTGGGAAAATTCTGCCCGGCAATTTCGCATCTCTTTTTTGCCGACGATAGCTTGCTTTTCTTTAAAGCAAATCCTCAGAATGTTTTGGCGGTTGGGAAGGCTATTCACAAATATTCGAATGCATCGGGTCAGGTGATTAATTTTGAGAAGTCAGCTGTGACTTTCAGTCCGTGTACTACTCGGGCTGACATGGAAGTTGTGATTGACGGTCTGGGAGTTAGGGAGACCCAAGGTCACACGATTTATCTTGGGCTCCCCACGTTTATTGTCCGTCAAAAGAAACTTCAGTTTGATTATTTGCGTGAGAGGATTAGTAAGAAGCTGGGAAGCTGGAACTTTAAGCACTTTTCAGCTGGCGGAAAAGAAGTTCTTCTCAAGTCAGTTATTCAAGCTATTCCGACTTATACGATGAGCTGCTTCAAGATTCCTAATGCTATTTGTCATGATATTGAGCGTGCTTGTTCAAATCTTTGGTGGGGTTCCTCTGATAATAAAAACCTTATGCATTGGACGACATGGAGTACGCTTTGTAAGCCAAAATCTAAGGGAGGGATGGGTTTCCGAGATATGAGAGCGTTCAACAAAGCTTTGCTTGCCAAACAAGTTTGGAGGTTGATCAAGTTTCCTGATTCCCTTGTTGCCAAAGTTTTGAAGAACAGGTACTATAGAGAGTGTGATATTTCTGAGGCTCAATGTTCTCCCAACGGATCGTACGCTTGGCGCTCTATTTGTTGGGGCCGTGAGTTATTGGCTGGAGGTTTGAGATGGAAGATTGGAGATGGTAATGATGTTAAGGCCCGGTCTGATGCTTGGATTCCGGGGCCTGGTCATGGGAAGGCGGCGGTCTGCGTTGAAGAGGAGACTCCTTCTCATGTGGCGGATTTTCTGCTGCCAACAGGTGGTTGGGACGCTGCTAAGCTTTCTTCTTCGTTTCTCCCGCATGAAGTTGAGAGGATTAAAACCATTGAAGTGCAGGAGCTTCGGGGCAGAGACTCCAGATATTGGAGTCATGATGAAAAAGGAAGATTTTCTGTGAAGTCTGGCTACTTGTTTGAAACTGGTTTCTACTCTCCTCATGATTTTACTTCTTCGTCGGACGAGAAGGATTGGTGGAGTTTGATTTGGGGTCTTAAAATTCCTCCTAAGATCAAAGTTTTTTTGTGGCGAGCTGCGAGGAACTTGATTCCTACCGATGCTAACCTTCTCCAGCATCACGTCCCTACTAGCGGAATTTGTTCTTGGTGTAGGAGTGATTGGGGGAGTACTACTCATTGTCTTATTTTCTGTGATTGCGTCAGGGAGGTGTGGAAGAATTCCAGCTGGTGGTTTTGTATCAAGGATAAAACACGACACTCTCTTGAGGACATTTGCCGCACCGTACAGCATGTGGCTGGCTCAGAGGATTTCGAGATTTTCTGTACTGGGCTGTGGAGGATTTGGCGCTGGTTGTGCGAGGTCAAGCATGGGAAGGCTGCAGCTGGTTCGCTCAATTGCTTGACCGAATGTGAGCTGTATATCAAAGCTTTTAAGGAAGCTCAGAGTAAAGCTATTTCTCAGCTGCAACTTCTGCCTAAGGAAGGGGATAAACGCTGGATTCCTCCTCGTCGCGACACTCTGCGTCTTGACGTTGACGTCTCTGTGCACGATGGTGGAAGTTCAGTTGGGGTTGGCTTCCTGATCAGAGACTCGGCTGGGGTTATTTTCGCAGCGGTGGCGCGTAAGGTTGGCTGCACCGAGACCACGCTGATGGGTGAATTGCATGCTTTGATGCTTGGAGTTGGCTTCTGTCTTGAGAATGATTTGGGTCCTGTGATGGCGTTCACGGATTCTCTTGTTGCGGTGCACGTCTTGCAAGAGGACTTTCGAGGTATGGACTCCTTGAGTGACGAGTTGTTTGAGGCCTTTGTTCGTTTGAAAGATAGGATTGTTATCGAGTTTTGTCATGCTCGCAGAGAGGCAAATCGTGCCGCTCATGCTTTGGCGAATTTCGCCGCTTGGTCGAATGGTGTAATGACCTGGAAGTCGGATTTCCCAATCTGGCTTACAGATATTGTACATCGTGATTTGAATTAATATAGTTGTTGGTTTCTTCAAAAAAAAAAAATTTAAAAACTCCAATCAAATAAAGCAGAAATCTCAGATCGATACAATCAAACTTAATTGCTAAAAATATTCTTTTCCTAAACTGTGACAATTAAGGTAAATATAATACTAATATTACAACATCGAACACATATACATATAGTACTATATTTTTACTTTTTTTTAATGTAGTGAGAACCACCAGCTGGCGTGGATGGAAAAACATCAACTGTATACGCAATATGCGATCTTGCAGCCACTACATTGGCGGAAGGAGAGAGACATCACTGTATTTGCCAAATTACATGCCGGCGGCAACTGACTCGCCGGCGGCGGGGAGATGGTTCACGGCGGCGGCGGTTGCAATGTCCTTCTTGGACGCCATTGAACACTTCTTCTCTCTCCACTCGTCTGTTGTCATCTGATGCTGTCTGCACTCTATGCTGCAAAAAGCACTATCACCTCTGCACACAAATTAAATTACAAAAAGATTCCTTCTTCATTTAACAATCCAAATCAAAATTTTCAGAATGTTTAGTCAATTTATCAGAAAACATGGAGCATGGAGCATCATAATCAATCGTATGAAAAACCACAAAAATCTCTAAAATTGTCCGAAAATTATGACTCCAAATATTAAATAAACAACGAACGCAGGTCCATACTATATTGGTAATATTCTTAAATTTAAACTAAAATATTATTATAGTCTCAAAAATCGGACTTTAATTTAAAATAACCCATAATAGTATAATTATATCATCGTCGTTTCTTATTACTTGTACAAGAAATTAAAAATTAAAAGTTTCAATACATCATTAGACTAGAATAGTAAACTCCCCTAATTATTCTCTCTGACAAATTGCTGTTATTTTTCCCAAACAAGAGAGACAGGCGACAGCACATGAAGAAAAATTAGTAGTATAATAAAAAAAACGTAATAGAAATAATTGGGGTTTGTCTAAACTCAATATGATTCGGATTTTGTCCAACCACATCAATAATACTTTAGAATTCATAATTTCTGATACCAAACCAAAAGAATGTAAAATAAAAAATTTGTGTGCCCACAAATTTGAAATTAATTTTAGTACCTCAAAAAATAAATCAAATCAAGAAAAAGAAATATGCAATTGATTTCAACCAAACAATTGAAGCAGTGAAGAAGGTGCGATTCTGACACACACAGAACACGCACTGATACATATATATGAGATATATACCTATACATATAGATGTCGTGGCCGGAGATGAGGCGGCGCTTGCAGAGGGAGCAGGCTCTCAGGAAATTAGCGGTTTCGACAAAATCCGACGAGCTGCGGCGGTGAGAGGGGGCGGCGAACGCGCCGCTGAACGGGTTGCGATGAGGACTCAACGGCGGGCAGACGCGTTCGTCACCTCCGCCGTTGATGAGATCCAGCGTGAATTCCGTCATGCTCGAATTCCTCTTCATCGGCGGACGCCCCCTCTTTCCCAGCGACATCTCTCTCCCTCTCTCAGTATATTTACACACACACAGGACTACTCGCAGTGCCTCTCTCTCTCTAGAAATTCGAGTGTGTGCATATCTGGATACCTTTCATATGGCTGTGAGAATGGAGATGAGAGAGAGAGAGAGAGGTGGTGGCCTGGTGGGAAGAAGAGTGAGAGCTGGGAATATAAGCTGGGTGAGGGGAAAATCTGAGCCGTTTGTTTATTTTTTTAATAAAAAATAATTTAATTGTTTATCATATTAAAGAAAAAGAGTTTGCATTTTGGGGGAAAAAGGAAAAGTTGCATTATTGTTTGGGAAACCGACGTCAGCAGGAAGGAATCTTTTTTTTAATGGCGACGCGAATTTGATCTACCATTAATCATGAACCGACGTCGTTACATGTAAAGTTGACTCAAAATTTTGTGGTGTTAATATTAGGAGTAATATTTTGTGGAGTTTCGTACTTTATTTTTACTTTCGTTCATCCTCAAAATGTCATCTTAATATACTTTCTGAAAATAATTTTACTAAATATATACTCCCTCCGTCCCTGAAGCGTGACCCATTTTTTTCAGCACGAAAATTAAGAAATTGGTATTTTGTATGTTAAGTGTGGTAGGTGAAAAAATGAAAAGGTGAATAAAGGGTAAATTTTTTGCCAATTTTAGAAACAGGTCAAGCTTCGTGAGACAACCCAAAAAGAAAAGTGGGTCACGCTTCGCAGGACGGAGAGAGTATTTTTTTGATTGATAAATAATTTATTAGCGTCTAAATATACTAATTTCAAATTCATTTTAATTTTTTCTACAAACTTTAAAAATTATCAAAAAATACACGAATTTTAACTCAATTTTTTTTTCCAAAAAATATATTATTATTAAAAAATGATCTAAATAATTCTTTCATAATTAATAATAAATATCACTTCACTTGAGATTAGGCATTAGAAAGTTTCTCAATCACATGATCATGCCATTTTTATTAAAGTTGTGTCATGCCAACGTCATTTTAGATTTAATTTTGATTTAAATTTTATGATTATCTATCACCCAATTGCATAATTCTAATTAGCATTTTCCGATTCAGTTAATGACGTGAAATATTCATTACATGATCATCTGATTGTGAAACTTTCTAATGCCTAATCTCAATTGAAGTTGTATTTATTACTCCATCCGTCCCATCATAAGTGGCTCTAAATTTTTTGACATGAAAATTAAGGAGAATGTGTAAATTGGTTAAAAGTAGTAGGGCATACACTTTTTTAAGGATTAAAAATTTTCATTTATGGAAACATGCCACTTATATTGGAACGGCCCAAAATGGTATACAAATCACTTTAAGTGGGACGTAATGAGTATTAATTATAAAATAATTATTTGGATAATTTTTTATAACAACACATTTCATGGGAAAAAAACAAAATGATGCAAAGTTTATCTTCAAAATTTGTGGGAAAAAACAAAATTTAGTCAAATTTAGAGTAATTTTTGACAACTTTCAAAGTTAGTGGGAAAAATCAAAATGAGCCAAAAGTTTATATATTTAAGCGCCAAAAACCCTTGATAAATTCACAATTAGAAAATATGGAATAACAAAAATTTATACCTTTAAGAGCATCTACAACCGTGAGCCCCTTTCCTATAATGAGTTTTTAATTTATCTTTATTTTTAATGCACTTTTTAATTAAATTAAACATTAAATTTAACAACATAAATTTTATTTAAATTAAAATCTAACACTATATGAACTAAAAGAAATACATTAAAATAAAAATGTAATAAAAAAAAGGAAATGAAGGCTGCCGTTGCAACAACTACATAATAAAAAAAAATGGGTTATTAGCCTGTAAATACACGAACTTTTTATATTTTCTGAAATTTAACATGACTTTTATTTTTAGCCCATAAATACACGAACTTAGTATTTTTTTCTTATTTTTTTGACACCAATAAGAAAAAAAAATTCCAATTTACTATTAACGTGAAGACCGATATATCATGTCATTCACTCTCTAATCAAAATAATGAATCAAATTACTCTATTCAAGTGCATATTTCATAGTCCACATCATGTATTCCGACCTCCACCTCAACAATAAATAGAGTTTTTTTTCATGTTGATGTCAAAAATCAGAAAAAATGCTAAATTCGTGTATTTGTGGGCTAAAAATAAAAATCATGTTAAATTTTAGAAAATATAAAAAGTTCGTGTATTTACATGCTAAACCCCCCCCAAAAAAACTGTCATTTCTACCGTGTAATTACATTTTTTTTTTTTTTTGAGGGAAGTGTAATTACATATTTTATTCTAACCGTATATTCCTAATTTATCTGAATCACATCTATTTAATTTTGGGAAGTTAAGTAACCCATATTCATGATGCAATATTTTAATATTTTATTCCTTGTATATTCAACAAGATAGATATTGTGATTGGCTTGAGTAATTCGTCATTTTTTTTCTACCATTTGACGTAGAGTAGAACATCAAGAATTTAAGGCAATTTTTCAATCATTCATTCTCAGATTAATATTAACTAGTATATGCTCATTCGTGCGATGCACAATAAACATCGAAATTAAATGATACTCATATTTAAATAAATAAATATAAATAAATACGAAACATGTTTTAAAAATAAAATAATCCGCATCAATTACTCAATAAAAGCTTGAATTTCAAAATGTAATTTTCAACTTTAAGTGTAATAAAAATTAGCATTACACATTATTATTATTGAGTATTATCACGATTGATGCGTCATAATAAATATTTTTATATATAAACATAAAAATTTTAATGGAGAGAGAGAGAAAATAAAAAAATTTAAATTTTTTATAACTTATTCGTTTTAAATTCATTTTTGATATTTTTTATAATATAATAAATTTAAATTGTCTATTGAATATTTTTTCATGAATCAAATTTGACAATGTTTAAAAAAGAATTAAAATATAAAAAACAAAAAGAAAAAAATAGTAGAAAATTGGTGAAAAGAAGAGAGAGAAAAAAAGAGGGAAAATATGGAGGGAAAAACTCCTCTTTTATATATTATATAGATTCATGTTTTTTTTGGTATTTTGGTGTATCATATATGTGACGGTTAGCAGTAGTAATTTTATTATTATGTTTTCTGTATGTATTCTTGTATTGCATGTTCTTATTTCATTTTAATATATGTTTCGATTTTTAATATGAAATTGTTTGGAACGAACTTTCTTCATTTGGTATTTTTAATAAACTTTAATTTTATTTTATATAATCTCAAAAATATTATCTCAAGCTTTGTAGAAGCATGCAAGTTTCGTGCCTTCGCTTTTTATTAGTACTTCATTTAGCTTTTTTTTTTTTTCTATCGGGTTTCACCGAGAATTTTGCTATGTTGAAGAAGATAATATATTTTTTTTCTTTAATTTATTTTTACGTGCGTTTGATTAATATGGATGCTAACACAGTTGATATTTTCAAGATTCAAGTATGTTATTTCGTATATTCAATTCCAGGTTATAAAATGTTTTGCTTATGTATGGCTGCCACTAAGAATATAATCTTAATTGAAACTTTAAGAACTAGAGATCTTATGTTTATATTGCTCTTCTTATCCTTCAATTGACAGTTTATATCCATAGAGTGAGACCCACTTGAGAAATAGAATATATATATATATATATATATATATATATATATATATAGATATAGGGAAGGGCTACTGTGAAAACACTTCTTAAAATAAAAATAAAAATATTTTTCAGTGTATGAATTTTATGTAGAATATGTATGAATTCATCCAACAGGATTACGAATCATGATTCGTAGATCTTGATGATCTAAGGGCTGAAAATTGTTTATATTTTATATTTTAAGAAGTGTTTATATATATATATATATATATATATATATATATATAACAGAGTTAAGTGTCGGTCAGAAATAGAGAAATTTTGCACTTCTTATGAGATGTTGATGGACTAACAGTCTAAAATCAGAAAATGGAGAGGTAAATATGCTAGAGAGTTATATGATATATGGGACTATTTGCTACTTCTCCCAATATTATCCTTACAATTCCCACATTACACTCATTGCCACTTATAATATACTCATCATTTTTCATTTAATTGATTTATTCACTATCATCATTTTTTCTAATTTGTGACACCCCTTCTCGACTAATTAAATACATAATTAACTTTTATTAAAATTTGTGACGCATCATTTTAGGAAAATATTTAAGGGATGGAGAGAGAAGTCTTTCTGGAATGTAAGTATAAAGTATTTATTAATTTATTTTATGTTACTGTAAGTATCATACATTTGAATTTGGGGAATGAAATAGTGTAAATAGGTTAAAATACTCATTTTGATAATTTGCAGGTGGAAAATACGTGGTACTTTTTTAAAAATATGTAGAAATGATCTAAATTTAAGTGAATGAAAAATAGTGGAGTTGTAAATATTTAGATGTTGATTTTTTTTAGGGAAATATTTAGATGTTGATTGTTTTCCATGAATTTTGGTGAAAATTCTTATATTTTTAATACATTGGTAAATATGTAAGAAAAGTTAACAATGACAACACATTTCATGCATTATAGGAGAAACAAGTATTTATGTACGTAACGTATATATATGATATATATACTTCCATAAATTTCATACAACAATATTCATTACATTATAGGAGAAACAAAACTCTATTATGTATATAACAAACACGAAGAATTTCCCTTTGTTATGAGAGCTGCATATAGTTGTTTTCTATCATCCATTTGAAACTCCAGTACTTCTCTTCACACTTATACGACCAATAAGCCCATCCAAACGTAGCTTTCCCATATACTTCTAACTGAGCCTTCGCAAATCTCCTATAATCTTCCTTTTTAGAATCATTCAAATACAAATCAGCAGTCCACTCTCCTGCAATGCCGTATCAGCGTTAGCTCGGTTGATAAAGATCAATACGTCGAGAAAAACGAGAAAACTAAAGATGGCAACTCTCACTTAATATAGACCAATCTACCACATACTTTGATGGATCGAGCAACTTTGAGCTTATTAAATCATGCAAACTCCCTATCAAAAAGAAAGAATACGTAAAGCAGTAAATGTATTATTGTTTGTACCAACAAAGATTAGAGGGCCACCATCGCGAGTCACTTCTTTCAACTGCTTCGACCTTTTCTTGTAGATGTAATCTGCGTTCTGCTTGCCGTTCATGCTTTGAAAGTATTCTGAGTAGCGGTTGTAGTAATGCACGTCTATGACCGAGTTGCTGAGGGTTGTAGCGAAAGGAAGGAGCTCGGTGCTGTTGGCTTCTCCCAATCGATTTGAGAGGATCACGTAGGTAGTAGCTGTGTATGTCCTGACTGCGTCGTATCCTGCTTTATAGTACTGCATTAAGCTATGCAAATGAACACCAGGAGCTGATGGCTCATTCATTAACTCGATTGCTGCAAGACTCGGGTGATCACAATACCTGCACATAATTAAGAAACTTGTGTTTAAGTTATTAAAAATCAGGTAAATATCACTTTCTAGTGCAAACTATGTGCATTTTTTGTTTGTCAGACATGTGATACCCCTTCTCATCATGACAGATTAGAACTTAGAAGTACCCAATAACTTGATGTTGGTACTTGTGGATTATAAGAAGAGAAAATTATAACCTTTGTGCTAAAAATTCAATGACTGAAACAGTTTCCAGAATTCGGGAATCATCCCACTCGATAAATCCATCTCGTGATCCACTGTGGTGATTGCCATTCTGTGATCCTGGGACGGCATGAAGATCCAGTATGACCTTCATATTGTTGTTACTGCAAAAGAAACAACAAGGATATTTCACTGTATTTCATTAGACTTTTGAATGAAAAAGATGAATAAAATAAGAACAGAATGGAAGACATGTAAAACAGGTATGAGACAGAGAGAAGAGTGTCCTACCGAGCCCATGTGAAAGCATTATCTAAAGCTTGCAAAGAACCCCCAACAAAAGGTTTGGGTGGAACCGGGTCGTATTTGATCCACCAGCCAACTGGAATTCTAACAGCATTGAGACCATGCTGTGACATGAATCTGAAATCATCTTCAACAATATAGGTGCTCCAATGATTCTGCGATTATTTGACAATTTAGCAACGGGTACTTGTTTCATATGACTGAGGATTAGTTTGTTGAAAAGAAGTGATGAGAAAATATAACAGATTCAAATGGTTCACCTTCATTATTTTAGGGGCTTCGTTTGGACCATAACCGTTGGTTAATTGGTATTCCCCCTGTAACGTCTTGATAATATGCATTTCAAAAACAGAGGGATCTTCATCCCCCCATTCGTCACGACTTCCTGAGTAATCGGCCATCACAGAGTTCTCTGTTTCTGCCTTTACACGGCAATCGAATGCATATGAGAAAAATAATTAAATAAAAGAAAAGAAAAGAAGCATATGAAATGCATTAATCCTCCATAATTTGAGCAGTTATGATAGTTCCGGTTATTTATTCCAAGTTATTGAAGATGGAAACTAGTAATACATATGGGGAGTTATTGAGATTTTTTTCGCTGCACACCTTAACTAATAGATTTTGGTAGCTCCAAAATATTACTGTACTAGAGATAATTACCTGAAGATAAAGATTATTTGATGCAACGATACGCACTCTACTTGGATTGTCTGCATTATGTACAATTATGAAGGTTTCATTTGGCCCCGGTTCAGCTGCACGTGCAATTACTTTAATCCCTTCACCTTCAGCAGAAAGTCCAATGAAATCTTTGTTGGAAACTCTAAAATTGAAGGTGGTCTCATTGATTCGCCATAACTGCATATTTAAATGAACAAATAGTAATGTTAGACCAACCTGGAGGAACAAAGGAAACAAGAAACAAGAAAACTGACCCTGAAAGTTTCCCAGCTTCTGGGATTACGACGGTTGGCTACCAGTGTTGAACCTCCTCCATTTTCCGCACATAGATACTTGTTGAGGCTGACAGACTTGAAATGCACTTGAGTTCCATCCTGATGAAATTTGAAACATGAGTTTTAAATTTGCACCTGTCTTCGATATTTATACCATACTTCGTGTATGTAGGTTACCATTCAAGAAGGGAAAAGAAGAAGATGCTTTGTTCTTAAAGTGCAAATAGACGCTTTTACTTGAAATTACATGAAGAAATCTAATCAAGTTGTGCAAATTGACTCTCACTTGATTTTCCCAAGCAACTCAACTAACACCAATCATTTGTAGTAATCATAATTGAGTCGTACTAATTAACTTCAATTTTTGGAGGTAACTGTGTTCCAGCCACCAATTTTCTGACGGTTATGGGATGAATCAGTCAAAAATAAACTAATGAAATTATTCTATAAGGTAAGACTAACTTCATTTCATTTCAGTTGATAGTTAAAGGAGACTGTCAAAAAAATTTCCAATCATTTTGCAATTTAGAAAGAAACTGGTAGGCAACAAAACCAAGGAAAATGTAAAACTGTAAGGCCATTGGCATTATACAAAGTGTACTTGATAGTAATATGCATCGTCGATCTAATCTATCACCTCGATTATATACATTTTCAAAAATCAGTACTAGGAAGCTGCAATTATCCTATTAGGACACAAACAAAACAGAAATTCACACCTTTACAGTAAAAGGTCACCAGACACTTTATCTAGATCTAACTTAAACAAACATAAACAAAACCATCTCTTTCCCAAATTGATCACTCTTAGATCATCCATTTCCTAATTTGGAAATTAGTATCTAAACAATAGTTTACTTAAATCAATAATTAGATGCTACTAATTTCTAATTATCATTGAAAATGTAGCCCCATTTAAATGAAAGCCTCAATTGGAGCGTAAAGCAACAGAACCATAACAACTAACTATGAGCTTATAAACAAATCACGAATTAATTTCCCAAGGTTCTAAACAAATAAAATCAATCAATATTAAAATATACAAAACACACACCAGCAGATCTTTATTGGGGATGCCGTCGAAGAGCGACGACGTCATCCAGCCTTCGGTGACGAGCCATCCGCCCAAATTCGCGGCTTTAAACGGCAGAAGTTGGCCGCCGCATTGCGCTAGAAGCCATGCGAGCAAGCTCAAAACAGCTGCAAACTGCGTCTGCTGCCTCTTCATTGTGTAATTTCCTCGGTAGGCTCCGCGAATAAATGAACTTTTTTACAAATTGATTGGATCGAGAAAAATTGGCATTCCAATAAATAAAAATATGTGCTTTAATTTAGTCTCGTAATTCTGTTAAAAAGAAACAGTGGCTTGAAAAGGTGAAGGATAAAGAAGACAAGATAGAGAGCGGAAGTGGAGGGAAAAGAAAAAAAAAAGAAATAAATTAAATAAAAGAGAGCCGTTGGGGATCCCGATTCCCGACAGGTCAATTGTAGCCGTCCATCAACGCTAATGTAATGGTGTAGATGACCGACTACTCGCACATTCATGAGTGACGATATTAGTTGTGACATCGCCCTGCTCGACCTTCTAATTCTAACGTGTATAGATATACACTATATATAGGATATTATATTTTAATTACTTATAATTTTTGTAACATCTAACTTTTTAACCCTTCTTAAAAAAAAATAAAAAGAATTGTAACCCTAATTCTAATTTCTAACTAAGGCGCCGCGCCGCTCATTCATTTTGAATTCTGAAAAAAAAAATCCTCTCTTTCTTCTCCACGGACGCTGCGCTTGCAGGCTGCATCGGTCCGTCTTCTCCGCTGCGGGCTGCCCGTCGACACTCGCCAGCAGCTAACGTCACTCGTTTCCAGTCGCCAGCACCCCGTATCGAATATTCAAAACCTAAACGAATACCGAATCAAATATACGAATTATTTCACGAATACGAATCGAATATTGAGATATTCGTCAACATTCGATTCGGTTACAACCCTATATAGGATGCTTCCTAGGCCTCCCTCTCTTTCCCTATGTCATTGCAAAACATGATCAGTAAGACTAAAAAGAAAGGCAAAGAGTGTAATGCTTCTATTTAGAATTTACCTTTTCTTTTTGAGGCTTTTCAACAGGCTCTTTGTTGCTACTTCTACTGTTATGCCCGACTTCGAAACACTTTTGGCAAGTCATTTTGACTCCTGGCTTCCTCAACCTGGTAGGATTTTTTGGGTCTTTCTCATCTTGAGCTTTCCTTCTCTTCGTTTTTTGCCTTCCTGGCATGGTGCGGACCACAGGAGGCTGCACTGGATTTCCAACGCCTTTGGGCCACATCTTCTCACCGTTAATGGGTTCCAACCCATAAGCATATGCTTTCAAGTACTTGTCAAGACTATAACATTCATGTACGTAGACAGTAGGATCATCTTTCATAAAATGTATAGCCGACATAACATGCACACAAGGTATTCCGGTGATGTCCCATAGCCTACAACTGCATGTTTTGGTACCTAGATAAACTACAAACCTATCATCAAACATTTGGACCTCAAACTTCCCACCTAAGCTTGGATGAGCATGGCACAATCTTGCATTGTACTGTAGTTTATCTAACTTTTTCATGATATTTGGGCATAACTTGGCAGTGTTACCTTCCACCAGTTGTAGTTTCTTATACTGCCTCTTTCTCAAAGCTACCCTAATGTCTTCGAGCATGTTAATGATGTACTTACTTCGAGACTTAACAATGTAACCATTAAAGGTTTCACTTACATTGTTATCTACCATGTCACTACAACATGCAGTTGATACAAATACCTTGCAAAATCTGGTGTAATTTTTCTCCATAAAATCATTGTAAGCGGCAGGATCTTCAAGCTTCATCTCCTCAACTGCTGCATTCCATTCTTCTTGGTAAGTACTCCTTATTGCTTTCCAGAAGATATTTTTCAATGTTACACCTTTGAAATTCTTCTTCTAATTACAGTACACGTGCCTCGCACAATTACGGTGTTCAGCAAATGGGGCCAAGTTCAGCACTGCATTTTGAAGACCCTATGTACATAGATATAACAAATAGTCTCAAAAATATAATTATATTGACATATGACAAGCATACCTTTTGTTGGTTCGAGATGAATGATAGTCTCAAGCCATCTGAAATTCCCAGTTCCTCAAGTAAAATCTGCACAAACCAACTCCAACATACTTCATTTTCCACCTCCACTATAGCCCACACAATTGGGAACATTTGATTGTTTCCATCTTTAGCTATAGCGCACAATAATTGGCCTTCTAGATGATTTTATATGAAACAACCATCTAATCCAATAATCTATCGACATCCCTGTAAGAATCCCTTTCTCAGAGCACTAAACCCTATGTAAAGTGCTTTAAAGACAAAATCCTCAGTGACCAATTCAAACCGTCCTTCTCTATCTGCCCTTTTCAATTCACTAACATAACTCCTAAGGTTGGCATAATGGTGCTTCACATACCCTCTTAACATCTCTAGGGCAGCAGCCTTAGCCCTGTAGAGTAGAGCCTACCCCTTGAAGGCTCAATTACATATTTTTCATTAATGTCAAGTTAAAATTCTTGAATACTCATGCAAGGTCTAAACCTAAACACATTTAGGTATTGTCTAGCAATCCACTGATAGTTTGCCAGTTTGTTAGTCCTAGAGAAAGGGCAGGTATGTGGTTCAATCAACACTTTAATTGCAAAGCTAGAATGGGCTCTAATTAGGCTACTATAACACCTCCATAAACAAGGAGGTTCACAAATAGCCTCAAATTGGTTTTTCTGCACCCTTTTAAAATGTAGAGGATGTCCCTAATATATGGCCCATGTTCTGATAACCTCCCTACATTAATAACCATCAATGATACCTAACACCACTTTCATATCTTTATGATCACATTTAGGATCATAAAGAACTCTAGGCAGCCTCTTCTTCCCACCTTCTAACTCATCATCAGTAGAGTCAGAGACAACATCTTCATCAGAACCTCCATAGTCTGATATAAAACCAGATTCCACATCCCTCCATTCCTCATCAATTGCATCTATAATATTAGGCTCAGGGATTTCTGCCCAATCTACATCATCAATCACACACTACCCTAGTCTTGCATTCATTCTTGCTTCCTTGTACTCCTCATCCTGAGACCCTAATTCACTATCACCCATGCTATCCTCAGTATCCCATTGTTCTTCATCTTGAGGATTATAGTCAGAATCCTCAGATTCGCTATCCATCAGACCCTCAATCACTAAATTCCCTTTTCCTGTTTGTTCACTACCCTCGCTTTCCCTTCCCAATAGGTTCACTACCCTCTCCAACCACCATTTGCTTTCCCTTCCCAGTCGGTTCACTACCCTCTCCAGCCCCTATCTTCTTTCCTTTTCCCGTTGGTTGACTACCCTCCCCAACCCTTATCTTCTTCCCTTTTACAAAAGGTTTACTACCCTCTCCACCCACCATCTTCTTCCATTTCACAGTAGGGTCACTACCCTCCCCAGCAACCACATTCTCTCATTTTTCCACTCCATCAGTAGTTTAACACCTCCATCCACAAAAACTTCAAAAAACTTAATTGTATCACTAAGATATTGCAGCATATACATCACATCTTTATCATCTACAAGCCATAAAAAACGTTGTGTTCTAGGCACTTTATAGGCAAGAATATTCCAACTTTTGTAACCTAATTTCTCCACAGCCTCTTCTAAGTCTAGATACCCAAATTTATCTCTATCAAAACCATTTAATAATTCGGTAGCACTCCCAACGTAAAATTCAGCATTCCCTAACTTCACGAGTTTACCTCCATGGTGTATGTAAACTCCAAAGATATCACTGCAAATGACGTTAAAGCATGAAATTAGCAACCCTAAAAGGTAATTTTTGTCCATAATCAATTAAGACAACAAAATCCTAATAGCTACACGAGAACTACCACAATAAAATACAAGAAAATGAGGCCTACCTGTCCGTCATTTGCTGGGCAGTCGTCTTCACCAAAAGCCCCACCTTGTCGTGCACATGGTCCCCCAAACGTGTTCTTCAAGGTCCACAAGGATTAAACAACAAAATAAACTTCCCTTTTGCAGACGAAGTTAGAGAATCTCAAACAAGAAAAAGGAAGCAAGAATGAATGAAGGGAGAGGAAGTCATAAGGTCATTCTTCTCGTTTGAAGATTTTGTGTTTTAATTTTTTTTTCAAAGTTGTTTTAAGTTAAATGTCATTTTAATTTTTTCCTAAAAAAAAATCGTTTTAATTTTACACGCGTCATTTAAAAGCCACGTCAGAGCCACATGTGTTTCTTAGTCGTCGGAGATATAATAGTTGGTAAAATTGAACAACGGGGCAAAGTTCGTGTACTAAATTGGAATTTTGAAAGTACGTGTTAAAAATGGCTTTTCGCTAAAATTTGTGAATTTACAAACAATTAATCCTAATTTTGTACTTTCTCTTTGTTAAGTAAAATTTGGCCATTTTATAAAAGAGGAGAAAACCTAAAATAACATGTTAAGAGATTGCAGCTAAGCTAAATCATTCCTTTATTACAATATCTTAAAGCGAAAATTCAGTGCTAAAAATATTGAGGGAGGAAAAATAATAGAGAATTTGTTCAAGTACAAAACGAAGTGAAGAAAACAAGCATGAATATTGGGTGATTCTATTCAGAGGCTCACAGCCCCTTTTTACTCCATATAGCCACTCATATAAAATAATAATAAAAAATAATTATAAAATTACAATTTTATCCTTAATTTATATAGCCTCAAATTAAATATAATTTATTTTGTAGTGGGATCTAATATGCAGATAGTAGTTTTGCGAAAATATAATTAGGAGACAACTCAGAGATGAGATTCAATTCCTATATAAGAGTTCGAAGCTAGTTAGCTTCATGTTCCTCACATTTTGCTTCATTTTATCAGCAAACTATAAAATTTATTTTTTTTGTATATGGAGTTCTATTACAGTTCTATTAAATAACAACGAATATAGAGAGAGAAGCATACGTGCATAAAAAAATTAGAGATTATACAGTTCTGCATCTGCATCAAAAAATTACAAGTTCATTGGCTTTACCAGATTAGGATTCTCAATTTGAATAACAAACAGAGCTACAAGCAATCTTTTCTTCAGTGGTGGAAAAATGGCAGCGGCCAGTCGGCTTCCTTCTACCTATTTTATCTCACTCTTGCTCGTAATTGTTTAATTAGAGAGAGAAGCAGATTCAAGAAAATTTATTTTTGAGAGGCTCATTTGTTGGTGTATGAGCTATGACTACATAGACAAAATTTATACATATTGCAAACGATGTTCCTCCGTTTTGGCCATTGCTATTGGCTGATAGCACCGATGGCAGTTTTGCTCGCCATTATTGTTGTTCGGACCGTGAGAGGGCAAAGGCGGTGGCCTTCGTTGAAATTGAAGGCGGAATCGGTCGCCGAAAATCGAGGGAAGAGGCGGAGGCGGTCGCCGGAAATCGAGGGAGGAGGCGGTGGTAGATTTAGGGATCGAAAGTTTCAAATAGATATGAGAGACGTGAGTCAGGGAACTAGAGACGAGGAGGCTGACGGCGGCGTCGGCGCCCCTGCCACTGCTGTTCGCCGGAAATATAAAGGGGGCGTCGACGGAGGATTTAGGAACAAGGGTGGGGCGGTGTCTCTTTATGTGTGTGTGTTCTGGATCGCGAGAAAGAGGTTAGAAGGAGAGAAGGAGAGGCGTCGATGGTGGTGGTTGAAGCAGCGGCGACCTTCGCCGGAATAGAAAGAAACGACTATGGTAGATTTGGAAAGAAGGTGAAGAGGTTCTGCACTTCTGCAAATTGAGGCTATACACGTTAGATATTTAGGAAGAAAGGGATGAGTTTCTGTGGGGGCTATATACGTTAGCTGCAAAAATAAATTTGTAGGTCAAAATAGTAAATCTGTATATATTTTTTAATATTATTTTATATAAGGGGTTATAGGGAGTAAAATGGGGGCTGTGAATAGAATTACCCATGAATATTTAGCTGGCTTCCTAACATCTATTATATAATAGGATTAAGCCTTAACCTATGTGGCATATCTCAAATCTCACCATTTCAAAATTTACCATATATAATCTTCATCATTTATTAATTAATTAACTATTACATTCTATATAAAGATTCATTAATCATAATAAATATAATTAATAATAAATATATATATATATATATATATATTAACATTACATATAATCTAAATTAATAAATTTTATTATTTATTTTTTCTAGATAAAAATTAGATTTATATGTCTGATAAGAAAAAAATTATAATCTATATATGATAAATTATTTTAATTGAATGTTAGTGATTAGATGTATATTTGTTATTAATTTTATATTTCTCAATACCGTACATATTATATGTATATGTTGCAATATATTATATTGTGTGTATATATATATATATATATATATATATATATATAATATTTATATTCTTAATTTTCAATAAAAATAATTTTAAATTAAGTTTGAATTGAGACATGCACGTATATGTAAATTATAAATGGGTCCGGTCATTGATTTACATGTTTGCATAATAAGGCACAAATTCTGTAAACTGATTAATTTAAAACAAAATCTTATTTTATGTCTATCAAAATAATTAAAATTTTATTTTTATTTTTTATAAAATAAATCCATACATTTTATTTATATAGGGAAGAAAAATATATTTTTCATTTCTGCAAACTTTATTTGTTTCTGTTCGTCCATTACTATAATAATAACAATAATAATAATAATAATAATAATAATAATCTATTCTATAATACGATTAGACCTTAGCCTACGTGATAGGCCTCAAATTCTTTCTTTTCAATCTCAATCTCCAACGTGGCATTTGAGAATCCAATCTATATATTCTCATTCTCACTTTTAAAACAAAAGTCATGCCTCCCTCTTCCTCACCCCATCGCCGCCTCATCTCTGACTCCCTCTTCCATTCCTTAATTAGTTCGATTATGTTTCCACTTCTTAAACCCATGAGAATTCTCCATTCGAAGCAATTAATACAAGAGCCCTAAGATTTCTTTTTCCTATAACTCGTTGCCGTTCCTTCTTCTAGACTCCGGCGAAATAGTCGCCGCTGAGCCCTGGAGTTCGTCCACCGTGCCGTCGACCCCCACCCCACCGACGACTTCTCTGTTTTGATACCTTCATTTCTGAATCTGTCGTGATTCTTCCTACACACCTTTGGTAAGTATTAAATTAGTTTTCTAATTTAATAACACGTTTCACTATTTTAAATATAGAATGATTATTATTTTAGAAAAAATAAATTTTGGAAAGAATTTTAACAATGGAAACTTATAACCTAGATTTTTAGCATAGTTGCCAGAGCAGAGCTTCCAGAGCAGAGGGCCAGAGCCAAGTTGCCAGAGTAGAGATGCCATAGCAGAGCTGCCAGAGCATAGATGCCAGAGCCAGAGCTAGCCAGAGTAGAGTTACCAGAGCAGAGTTGTCAGAGCAAAGCTTCTAGATGAGAGCTGTCAGAGCAGAGTTGACATAGCAGAGCTTCCAGAGCAGAGCTGCCAGAGCCAGAGCGAACCAGAGCAGAGGGCCAGAGCCAAGTTGCTAGAGCAGAGCTTCCAGAGCAGAGATTCCAGAGCTAAGTCATTAAAGTCAGAGCCAGAGCCAAGTCGCCAGATCCAGAGTCAGAGCTAAGTCGTTAGAGTCAGAGCCAGAGCCAAATCGCCAGATTAGGCCTTAGTTAATTGCATACCTACATTCTTAATCCTCGCTTTTTCAATATTTATAAGTTTTAATTGCATACCTAGATTTTTAGCTATAAATTCCTTAGTTAATAATGATTTACGCTGCATCGTGTTTTTTCAGCCAACACAAGGTACTTTTGTTCTTCTTTTGCTGTGTTTAGGGAGCAAAGCAAACCTTTTGCTGTGTAATTTTAGTGCTTCGTATTTGAATAAAATTTGTTTCTGACTTGTGAAAGATATGTTATAAGCCTTTCGACGGAATATGTAAATTACAGTTGATTGGGGTCTATATAATACCATTTTGAGTTGCCAGAGTAAAGCTTCCAGAGCAGAGCTTCCAGAGCAGAGTTGCCATAGCAGAGCTACCAGAGCAGAGCTGCCAGAGCCAGAGCTAACCAGAGCAGAGCTTCCAGAGCAGAGGGTCAGAGCCACGTTGCCAGAGCAGAGATGCCAGAGCCAGTGCTAACCAGAGCAGAGCTGACAGAGCCAGAGCTAACCAGAGCAGAGGTTCCAAAGCAGAGGGCCAGAGCAGAGATGCCAGAGCAGAGCTGCCAGAGCAGAGATGCCAGAGCAGAGCTGCCAAAGCAGAGATGCCAGAGCTAAGTCATTAAAGTCAGAGCCAGAGCCAAGTCGCCAGATCCAGAGTCAGAGCTAAGTCATTAGAGTCAGAGCGGGATGATGAGGACAAAATCCAGCTCAGTAATTAGGGGACAACGACCTGATAAGTTATAATCTAATAATAGCCTTAATTAGTTTAATGGCGATCATGCGGAATAGATGACCAAACGAATTTACTACTTTACCCCAACTGTAATGCCTATAAATACCTACGATGATGAAATAAAGCACACGCTATCTCTTTTACTGCTTTAAGAACTCTTCTCTTTCCTTTCTCTCTAGAGTTTGAACTAATAAAATTACATATATAAATAAAATATCTAAATTGTTAGAGTTATGTTTGTTAGATAGTTGACAATTGGAGTCATGGTTGAATATAATTTCATATTTGATGATGGTCTCTCAAACTCTAGATGAGATGATGCTCAAAACTCCAGACGAGATGATGCTCTTTCAAGTTTTAGACGAGATGATTCTCTTTCAAGTTTCAAACAAGATGATGCTCAGAAGTTAGAGGTGATCTGTCAAGTTTGCGACGAGCTGATGCCCACAACTTGGTTGGTCTTAAAACTCCAAATGATACGATGTTCGATAAATCAGTTATGGTCTTTTAAATATCAGGCGATATTATTTTCATAATTAGTTATGCTTTTAGAAGTTCGGAATTATATGATACATATGTCAAATTTATATGTATTTCTACTCTTTTTTTTTTCTTACGCGTCAACTTTTTATAAAATTTCATATGAAAACTAATGGGTATTTTTATGATCTCAACAAAATTAATAATTTAATTGCTAAAAGTTGTTGACATTAATATAATTTAAAATGTATTACTAATTTAATTTAATTTAATTTAATTAATTATATAAATAATTTACATAAAAAATTATTTTATATAATTATCATAAGAATAACATAAAATATATAAATTACAAGAAAATATGTACCCGTCGAATTTCGACGGGTAATACACTAGTTTAGCTTAATAATGAAGTACAATTCAATCGGTAAAATGCTTTCATTGTCATCAATAAATTGTTGATTCGATTTATTACGGAAGTAAATGAGAAATTATTATGATTTTTTTGAAAACATGTAGCTTCACTTGTGAGCTATGAACTAAAAAGAAGATATTTATGAGAATGAGTGAATCTACAAGTGTTTTTGTTGAAAGGGGGTCCGAACCACATCTTTGTCCATTATATGGGCTGAAAGAGCTACACATCTTTCGCATTTTGGGCTTTAGAGCCCAACTGGCAGGGAATATGTTACCTTTTGGATCAGCCCAACTCGATCTAAGTCTAAAAACTAATGAAAATTTTGCCAGTATCAACTTAAGTATTGACAAATCGAAAAATTCGATTGCAAAAAAAGAGAAATCAAGAAATAAAAGTAGTTCGAATCAGCGATTGATTAGAAATCAAGAAATTTACTAAAAACACCCTTGAGGTTTGTTTCTCCCTGACCTTCGCCCTATAAATACTCACACCTCGAACCGATCTTCAATTCGCATTCTCTCACACTCGACGTATGTTATATATATACGACTATACATACAACGCCAACTGACATAACTTCACTCAACAAGAGTATTGCTAGCTCGATCATTTAATTTTGATTCAATAATTGTTCCTCTCTCTATATTTGGTGCAGTTTGAGGTATAATCTCATACCATTTCTGAGCTCTGATGATATGGTAATATAGCGAATCAGTTTGAACGGTGAAGGATATGTTGTTAATTTAATTGGAAGATCGGATCGTCAGAGTAATTCGATGAATCTTGAGATTGATTTGTGCGTATGGCGGACCTGTTTGTTTCTCTGGAATTTGAACTTTTGTGTGAATGGTGTCGTTATTCGGTTTATTTACTTGTTTAAACTTGTGTTTGATAATGTGGAGTGAATTGACTACTAGTTGGATCGTGCTTGGTCCTAATCAGAGGTTGAAATTGTCCCTAAATCTAATTTACAGGGTGGTAAAATATGCTATTGTGAGCAAGATTGTTCAGTTATTTAATTTCTTGATATTTTCATGTCGTGTCCTGATTTTGGGTCAAGATAGGCCCTAACTGTAATTCACTGGGTGGTAAAATATGCTACTGTGAGCACGATTGCACAGGTATTTAGTTTCTTGCTTTTTTCTTGTCAAGTGTTGATCTTTGGATATTATCGGATAAGTTTTTGTTAAATCAATGAATTTGGTGCATTGATGATCCTTTGTGGCGAGGTGTATGATCTAGAATCTGTCATTCTTGGTCAGGATCGAGTAATTTGTTTAGTTTCTCCTTGTGATATTTATGACTAAGCATTCTTACAAATTTTCTTTCCAAAATTTGATGCAGAGGTGCTTTTGTTGTTTATTTGGACATTCCAGAAGTCTTGAGTATTTATGCTGGGTACCTCTTTGGTTGGCATGTTGTATTCTTTACTACTAGAATTTCCGACTAAAATTACCAGTATACATATTTGGACAATTTTGCTTGCTTGTATGCAACTATTTGTGAAATGGGCTCAAAAGGAAGACTTGTAGTTGATCTTAATGAACCGACCACTGAAAATGAAGATGATATTGACGGTGTTGTCTACTTCCAGCCTCAGGAGGCTATTCCATCCTCTAGTATTGCAAAAACAGACTTATTCGTGGCATCAGCAGGCCCCCAAGGGATATTAAATAATCATTCTTTTGCACATGCTTCTTCTGTTTCTGGTTTCCAGCCTCTCCTCCGTACTAAACCTGCTCAGGGATCTGTTGCATCTGCTCAAAACAAAGGTTCTATGGAAATTTATTCCAGCATTGCCTCATCATCGATAAAGATTAATGGCCAGGGTGTAAATGCTGCTCCAGACCTTCCTGTTGGTGCTCAGGATTCTGAGAAAGAAGAGGGTGAATGGTCTGATGCAGAGGGCTCGGCTAATGCTTCAAGTGGTGCAAGTAATAAACATGTGCAGGAGAGAGGCCAAGTTGCATTGATGGAAAATAGTGCACGTCCAGAGAGGGTGGTGAGTATTGCACTTGATACTGACAATGTTAAGAATGGGAGCATTAGTAGTGTGGTGCTGGATCCTGAAACAACTGATAAGAAAATCAATAGATCTAAAGATGGTGAAGAAGATTCTGCTTCAGGCCGTAAAGCAAGAATATTCAGAGGAAATGAAGCAAATCATGCATTGAGGTCTGTAAATAATCTTGGGAAACGCCCAAAGCCTGACCAGCGGAAGGAAGTAATGTTGGGGAAGAAGCGTGGCAGGCAGACCATGTTTCTCGATCTAGAAGATGTGAAACAAGTTGGTGCTTTGAAGGCTTCAACTCCTAGAAAGCAGATACCTGCACCAGCTCTATTGAGGACAGTAAGAGAAACTCATTCTGCACTACCATCTGCTGATAGTGGGGAAAAGCAAACACAACCTATAATATGGGATACAGAACAGGGTGATCTATTGACCAATGGAGGCAAAGATTTTGTGGAGTCAGATGATTATAAAACCGAGAGTAATGAAAACAGTAATTCTGGGACTCCGGGTCCTTCTGCAATGTTAAATAGCTCAATAGATCTTTATTCACAAGTTCAAACGCCACTTGTTTCTCGTCAAAGTTCTTGGAAGCATCCACCTAATATAAAGCAACTTAATCAGTTATCTGGTAGGAAACCAGTAGTCAGTAGTTATGCTGATCCTAAATTAGCTGTGAAAAAACTTCGTTCCAGGAAGCAAAGTTTTGTTAACCAATGTCAAGATTCATCAGTGGAACGCCTATTGCGTGAGGTGACTAGTGAGAAATTTTGGAATCACCCAGGTATTGTAGTATTTCACGTTCATTCTTACACTATATTATGTCTATCCCAATGGTTATCCGTCTCTTTTCCATTTTCTGTGATTTATCCTTGCTTCTGGTTTTCAAAATGAAGTTGCTACTCATGATCAAAATTGCTAGGTACATAACTTCACATATAGTCTATCTTGAAAATTTCATGTATGAAACTTACACATAACGACTCGCATCTTACATTATCTTATTATAATCTTCTTTAGTTTTTCGAATACTCTGAAATGAACTTCAGAAAATTTTAAGTGGATTTTAAAAGTATGTAATGAAGACACTGAGCTGCAGCTAGTGTTCTGAAGCTTTTTCCTCAACCCTCTAAGGACGCTTTCCCTACATCTGTATAATCAGCTTAACAATATGACAATGGACTGTTACATTTGCATTTTATCTGTTTGCTTATGCATATTTTTCTTTTTGAAAACAACAGGGGAACAGGAGCTTGAACGTGTTCCAGGTCGCTTTGATTCAGTAGAAGAGTATATTAGGGTGTTTGAGCCTTTGCTCCTTGAAGAATGCAGAGCTCAGCTTTACAATAACTGGGAGGAATCTTCAGAAATGGCTTCAAGCCACGTTAGGGTGGGCATAAAAAGCATCGAACAGCGCGATAGGGGTAATATCCTCTTGCCTCTCCTTTATCTGTAGCAGATCCTTACACTCCAGTCTGATATTCAGTAAATGGAAGTTCCACACGACAGTAATGTGATATGTCTTTGTTGAGTTCAACAGTATATGGTTGTTCTGCACTCAAGTCGAAACTGTCAGGAATCTGCCATTGTCTGTTATTATAGAATATTTTTAGGCTTTCTGGAATTATTGATTCTCCTTGCTTTTTTCCTTGTCACACTTTTTGCTTATTACAAGAACTATATTCATTTAAGATGATGTCAAGTCCACATACATGATTATGGTTTTTCACGTCATCATTACTGTATGTTTTACTTGTCATGCCATCCATTTCAACTATTCTGTGCTTACCCATTTCTAGTGTCATGTATGTTCTGTCCTGGCAGCACAAGGTTATTATTCTTGATACTGGGGATTTGTTTCAAGTCTAGTTTTATTTTTTTGTTCCTCTGGAAGAGTCGCATACTAGCCACAGGGGATTTGTTTCAAGTCTAGTTTTATTTTATCATGTCTAGCTAGTTGCTTCTAATCTGGTTCAACTTTTATGTTGGTTCATTTTCGCAGGATGGTTTGATGTGATATTAATGCCACCACATGAATACAAATGGACATTTAAGGAAGGGGATGTAGCAGTTCTTTCAGTACCTATGCCTGGAGCAGGTTTTGCATATTACTTTGAATAATTTGGGTTTTGTTCTGTAATCTGACTTTAAGTTTGTCAAAACAAAAACTTTATGTTTACATGTTTGTATTGATACAATCCAGTCAGTGCTAAGAGGAATGGTTCCTCACCACTTGAAGATGAGGAGAAGCAAAAAGTTAATGGGCATGTTGCAGGTACAGTGAGGAGATACATGCCTATTGGTAACCGAGGACATACAGGAGTCACCCTTCACTTTTTTGTTGGCGATAACTACGATTCCAGCAGGTGAGCGATACTTTCTTGTTGTTCGTATGGCCTTATATGGTTTCTGCAGCCAACCACTTGAATGATACACAATTTTCTGTGTCAGCAACTGATTTTACTTTCTTTCTCTGTCTGACTTTTAACTTTATCTTTTTTGGTTCTTTTACTTCTTTTTTAAACACAGCAAAAATGATGATGATCATATTCTGCGGAAGCTCCACCCTGGTGATGTCTGGTATCTGACTCTACTTGGTTCTCTGGCGACCACACAGCGAGAATACGTTGCTCTGCATGCATTCCGTCATCTTAACATGCAGGTTTAATTTGAAACTCAATTATGTGGATGATGAGATGGACCAGATTATGCTTTTATGTTGACAATTATTGATACACTCTTGCAGATGCAAAATGCGATTATTCAACCTAGTCCCAACCAGTTCCCTAAGTATGAAGAGCAGCCACCTGCAATGCCTGATTGCTTTACACCAAGCTTTGTTGAACATCTGCGCAGGACGTTTAATGGACCCCAGCTAGCTGCAATTCAATGGGCTGCAATGCATACAGCTGCTGGTACATCAAGTGGTGTGACAAAGAAGCAAGAGCCGTGGCCTTTTACTTTAGTTCAGGGGCCTCCTGGTACTGGTAAAACACATACTGTGTGGGGGATGCTTAATGTGATCCATCTCGTCCAGTATCAGCGTTACTATGCTGCATTGCTAAAGAAATTGGCACCTGAAAGCTATAAGCAGGTTGATGATAGCAACTCAGATAGTGTGGCCTCTGGTTCCATTGATGAAGTTCTGCAAAGCATGGATCAGAATCTCTTTCGAACTCTTCCAAAACTCTGCCCAAAGCCTAGGATGCTCGTCTGTGCTCCCTCAAATGCCGCAACGGACGAACTTCTTGCACGTGTCCTTGACCGTGGATTTATTGATGGGGAGATGAAAATTTATCGAGCTGACGTTGCTCGAGTTGGTGTAGATTCTCAGAATCGGGCAGCCCAGGCAGTTTCTGTTGAAGGAAGAACTGAACAACTTTTGAGAAAGAGCCGTGAGGAAGTGTATGGCTGGATGCATAGTTTGAGGCTTCGTGAGACTCAGTTATCTCAGCAAATTGCATGTCTCCAAAGAGAACTTAATATTGTTGCTGCCACTGGTCATGCACAAGGATCTGTTGGTGTTGACCCTGACGTTCTTATGGCCAGAGACCAAAATCGAGATAGGTTACTTCAAAACCTCGCAGCAATAGTTGAAAACAGGGACAAAGTACTAGTTGAGATGTCTCGGTTGCTCATTTTAGAAGGCAGGTTTCGAGCTAGTGGCAACTTTAATTTAGAGGAAGCTCGTGCAGATCTGGAGGCAAGCTTTGCTAATGAGGCTGAAATTGTTTTTACTACAGTCTCAAGCAGTGGGCGCAAGTTGTTCTCTCGTCTAACTCATGGCTTTGACATGGTTGTGATTGATGAAGCAGCTCAAGCCAGTGAAGTAGGAATACTGCCACCACTTTCCCTCGGTGCAGCTCGCTGTGTTCTTGTCGGTGACCCTCAGCAGCTCCCTGCTACCGTCATTAGTAAGGCAGCTGGAACCTTGTTATATAGTAGAAGCTTATTTGAGAGGTTCCAGCAAGCAGGTTGCCCAACAATGCTGCTGTCTGTGCAGTATAGAATGCATCCATATATTCGGGATTTTCCTTCAAGGCACTTTTACCAAGGACGCCTTACGGATAGTGACAGTGTTGCTGCTCTTCCAGATGAGGCATATTACAAAGATCCGCTACTGAGGCCTTATATCTTTTTTGATATTGCTTTCGGTCGAGAATCTCATCGAGGGGGTTCTGTGTCCTATCAGAACACACAAGAAGCACAGTTTTGTGTTCGTTTGTATGAGCACATTCAGAAAACTATAATTTCATTAGGTGTCAGGAGGGTGTCGGTTGGTATAATCACTCCATACAAGCTGCAACTAAAATGTCTCCAACGGGAGTTCAAGGATATTTTAAATTCAGACCAAGGAAGAGATGTCTATATTAATACAGTGGATGCTTTCCAAGGGCAAGAGCGTGATGTCATTATAATGTCTTGTGTTCGGGCTTCAAGTCATGGAGTTGGGTTTGTTGCAGACATTCGCCGGATGAACGTTGCTCTTACTCGTGCAAGAAGAGCCCTGTGGGTAAGCTTCTATTTTGAAGTCTTTTTCAATCCAATGTAGTTTCTCTCTTCTCCTCACCCAGCTTTGGCGAAATTGGCAGGTTATGGGGAACGCAAGTGCGCTGGTGCAGTCTGATGATTGGGCTGCACTAATTGATGATGCCAAAGCTCGAAACTGTTACTTAGACATGGATTCTCTGCCTAAAGAATTTATTCCTGAGCCGTCTACTTATGGTTCGTTTTCGTCCAAGATCTCTAGTGCAAGGGGCTTAAGATCTGAACCAAGTTATAGACCACAGGAGTCATATGTGAATTCTGGATTTGGCACACCTTCGGAAGTGGAGGAGAAGTCAACTTTGCCTTATATTTCTAGACTTGGAAGTCATCGATTCTTGAGGCCAGGAACATAAATCCTTAAATGATTTTGATCAATCTAGTGATAGATCACGAGACACCTGGCAAAAGAATGCTGCAAAAAGCAGCTTGTGTTTTGGGAAGGCAAGCTTGAATGCAACAGCTGTTATAAAGCTGCAAATCATCGTGTTTCCATTGCCCTGGGATTATTGCTACTGGATTCCTTCCCTTCTCTTCCATGTTGTTAAAGCATCTTCCCATGCTTGAACATGTGATTTGAATGCTGAAGATGAGAAGTTTCTAGTGAACCCTAGTCGGAAAGGAAGAAGTTTGAGTAAATAATCGTGTCTGGTATTCCAGGTTCAAAGATGTTCGGAGTGGGGGTTTCCAACTTGCTGGCCAACTGCATTTTTCACTAAAGGATTCTGAGCTTACGTTTTACCTCGACACCTCAATTTGTGTCTCATCTAAAGTGGTGACAAGCCTGCTACGGTGGAACTCTTAGGCACACCTCATAAGTTGCGAGATATCTTCTTGCAAATGTCCATGTTTTGAATGCATGTGGAGGTGAGGTTTTCACGCTCTAGATTTAGGCTTGATTCTGTGAGGCTCTTTGATAAATTCATTGAATTTTAAGTGACATATCCCATCTCAAAAAAATCACTTCCATTACGTGGATTGCAGCGATTGCTGAAAGATGGAGCATTCATCAACATAGCTGTATTTCCTGGCCTGCAATCAAAGATGTGAGCCATCTGAGTTGCTGCAGCCTGGATAGAATGTTGATATTTCTTCTAAAAGGTGCATAACTTTTGAGTGTTGATATACAGCTATTGCTCCCAAACGTCTCCATTAATGGGGCGTTGATAGTTTGGATAGATGAAAACAATATAATAAAGGATAGTCTACTCTGATGGATTCAAACCATGGCGGCAGTTTGATTAGGTTTGGTGCTTCTCAAACTCCCTACTCGGCCTCAGCTCCCTAACAAAATTTGTAATTAATGATATGTATGTTATTTGTAAAACTATTCCATGAATATTTTCTTCTTCAATAGATATCCATTATAACCTTATTTAGGTTTGTAGCATATTTTAATTTTTTTTGCCTATATTACTCTCTCTCTCCATTTTCTAAAGTTTTACTTTAATTTGTACTTTATTATTCTTCCACTTACTTATTTACTATGCTCTAATTATATTTAATGTTATTGACTAATGAGAAATCAACTAATTATTTTTCGTCTATGTGTGTGAGTGCATCAAATACAAATTGGTCTCCTAAATTCTCCAAAAGTGTATGTATTTTCATTATAATATTGAGGATCAGGTTCATTATTATAAAAATGTGACGTTATTAAAAATATGTTGTGACGTTTTGACATTTTGTAGTAATTTTTTCGTTTATCTTTTAACACAGTAATGTTTTCAAACTGGGTCAATAAGTTGGAATTCTCGTCCATTGCGTAAGCCATTTGCAGAACATGGCGCATAGTTTTATAATTAATAATCAATCGTCAGCAACAAATGTTGACCCTTTCATCTTGCCTGCAAATTTCCACCTCCTAAATCTTGATCAGTTGCCATAAAAATCCATTCTTCATACCCAATTTACAGGTTTTTTTCTCTTGGCTTTCTTTTTCCAGAGTTTTCCAACTTCTGGTTTGTCAACTTTTACTTCTTGGCAGTATTCCCATTGTGTCTGAATGTGTATGTGTGTGTTTCTTCTGCCTGTCATGGCAGAAGGATTCTTTGACTTTTGCTTAAACAGTGAAACCATGATTTATCTTGCTTTGATTTTGTGCTTATGTTTGACACATTTCTTGGAATTCTTCAGCTAAAAGTTGGGTGCTTTTGGATTGTGTTTTTTGGTGGGATTAAATTTTTGTTATTTATGACAGGAAATAAATATAGATGCACGTTGTATGTTGTCTTAATAGGAATTTTTTTGAGGCAAAATTTTAATTTAATAGGAGTATTTAAGACGAACATAACTCGACTTCATAAATTTCTAGGCTGTAAGAATAACAAGAAATCAGTGTGAAGAATACTTAATCCCATCAGTCATGAGCTAGACTTTTGTGCCCCAAAAATATGCATAAATGGAGGGTGAGGTGCTTTTCATTCTAATAAGATTTCCCTCTTTAAAAAGTTTGGATCAAGAAATATAGTTAGGGGATGAAGATGGCTGGAGCTATTAATGTGGGTTGAAAGAATTTCCATACCCTTAAAAAAAGTTTGGACTAAGAAATATAGATAGGGGATGAAAATGGCTGGAGTCATTAATGTGAGTTGAAAGAATTTGCATTGTATCATCCCATTTTATTGATAACTCAGAAGCTTGACATGTATGTGGGGGCCTACCGGCCTAGGTAAGGCGTGGTTCTGATGGAGAAAATTTGCTCGTCTACGCTGCGGTTAGGTTTGCCAAATCTCTACATGTGCATCGTAGGATCATTGATAACCACACGAAGTTGTTACTTACGAGTTTACATAACATAGCTTCATTTATTTTGTCAAGAAAGTTGTGTGGTTATATTCAAAGATGGAAGTGAATACTTGATTTGATTGGTAAGGTACTTTGCTATGCATTCTTTGTTATATAGCATATTTTTGTTGATCATTCAAATGCAGGTTCTTCTTTGAATAATGAGTGCTGGGTTGGATAAGCCCTCTCCAGATGGCGAAGAGGATTCGTTATCAGCAGAAACCCAGCAGGGGAAGGTATGTTTCTTGCACGTATCGTGTTCATGTGTAGTGCTACGGCAATATAACACTGTGCTTGCTTTCAGATCAACGAGGTAAGAAAGTTAGTCGGGCCAGTGTCGGGGAAACTAGCCATCTATTGCTCGGATGCATGTATCGCGAGATATTTGAGAGCACGAAGCTGGAGTGTGAAGAAGGCCGTGAAAATGCTCAAGGCAACTCTAAAGTGGAGATTGGAGTACATGCCAGAAGAGATACGTTGGGTGAGTTTCTTGATTTCACTCTCAGAAATGGAATACATTCAAAAATTTTCACCTGTTTACTGATGATTGTGCGATTAGGGAGACGTTGCAGCGGAAGCAGAAACGGGAAAGATTTACAGATCGAGTTACAAAGATAAACAGGGGAGGCCAGTTCTTGTGATGAGACCTCGTTGTCAGGTTATAACAACACCATAATAGTATTACATATGATATAGTGATGGGTTAAATAGCTCAAAGATGTATGGCAAATGATGTGCAGAATACAAAGTCGATAAAAGGGCAAATCAAGTATTTGGTTTATTGCATGGAGAATGCAATTCTGAAGCTCAGTGAGGAAGAGGAACAAGAGCAGATGGTGTGGTTGATTGATTTCCATGGTTTCAGCTTGTCCAATGTATCAATCAAGGTCACCAAGGAAACTGCTCACGTCCTGCAAGACCATTACCCCGAGAGGCTCGGCGTCGCGATTTTATACGACCCCCCCAAGATTTTCGAACCATTTTGGAAGGTACGATTCTGCGCTCAAAATAGGGTTATTCTTAAATCATAGCTCCAACTTTGACTTCATGGTGACCTTTTAGCCCGAACTTCATATAGCATGTACTTATCTCCGTTTAAATCAATGATATGCCAACAAACAACTTGAAATATTTTTAAGTTTGGACCAAAAAGTCACCATATGATCTCTTCTCTGTATTACATTCAGATGGCTAAGCCCTTTCTGGAGCCTAAAACGGCCAACAAAGTGAAGTTTGTTTACTCGGATGATCCTAACACGAGCAAGATCATGGATGAGTTGTTCGACATGGAGAAGGTAGAGTCCGCGTTTGGTGGGAAAGACGGAGAAGATTTTGATGTCAACAAGTACGCGACGAGGATGAGGAAGGACGACGAAAAGCTTCCCTTCGTGTGGAGGACACCACCACCACCACCACCACCAGATATAACAGCAGAGAAAGCTGCCGTTTCTAGTGATGAAGATTACTGAGCTACAATGGATGTGTTGTGGATTCGACTTCGCCATTTTCAACTATAAAAAGCTTAATGGACAAAATTCCATTGTTTCCAATTACGCGATTAAGAAAAAACTACACTACATAACAATTGGCAGCTCACATATAATGTAGTAAGCCGGTTTTCAGATAATATTCTGCATTTTACCAACTGTATCGCCATAATTTCTTTTAACTCATTTTTTCCTTCATTATAAATAGTTATTTCCTCCTTTCCAATTCAATAAGTGGCATTTCTTTATTTTGACGTTTCAGTTCAATAGACTACTTAAATGAAAAATAAATGCATAACAAGTATCCCTACTCAACTTATTATTTATAAATGTCAAATAATTCTCTGATTTGACTTTAAAAAAGAAGAAGAATATATTCATTCTCTCTCTTAATTTTTTTTCCTCTTTTTTTGTTATAAATTATTGGTTTCTTAACATGTGATCCAAACCTTGTGGCTTATTGAATTCAAACCGAGAGAATATTACCGAAATGATATGTTAATTTTCTATTAAAAAATCAATACATATACAACATGTTGAACCGTCACTTCATGGAATAACTATCTTCATATACCGTGTATGCAATTAGGGTTGTAAACGAATCGAATTGAAGCGAATATCACTATATTCGATTTGTATTCATGAAATTATTCAAGATTCGAATCAATATTCGAATACCTTTCGAATAATAAATCTGATTCGTATTCGATTCGAATTAATATTCGAACTATTCGTATTTGATTCGAATATTCGATTCAATTCAAAATTTTATAAAAAAATATCTAAAATAATTAATATTCTAAACAATATAAGATTCTATATTCAACCTAGAGATATGAAACTGAAAGAAAGTTGAACGATTGCTTTTAAGTTTAGGGCTTAGAGATAATAAGATTTAGTTTTAATCATTTTTGTTTTTTGTTTAATTCATTTAATTATAATTTATTAGCTTATCTATTTAATCATAAGGTTTAAGTTGGTTGCTGTTATTCGTTTATTTCATTAGTTATTCCTATTCAATTATAATTAGATTAGATAGTTATAAATATTTAATCGAATCGAATAATTACGAATATCGAATCGAATATCAAAATTTTGAATTTGTATTTAGTAACTAACCGAATCAAAAATATTATTTGTATTTGGTTTCGATTCATAAATTTTCGAATACGAATATCAAAATTCAAACACAAATATCGAATCGAACAAAATTATTTGATTCATATACAACCATATGCAAAAAGCAATCAAATTGATTCTTTTGTTTTAAGAGCGTTTTAAAATTTATAAAATTATTCACACAATTAGGATAAATATGAATATAACTTATTGTTTTAATAAATTATTATATTCATTGCAAATAAAATATTCTATATTACATTATTGTCCTTAAGACACACCATTAATAATGAATAACTTAATTTTTTGTTGAATTGTTATATTTTCTATAATTATAATATATTGCACTATTGCCCTTAAATTCAAGGGTAAATATCAATCGAAGTACCTAATTCTAAAAACATTCTGAATTACTACTATTTATTAGTAATATCAATAAAAGTCCAAAACTATTAAAGTTGTTACAAAATTATCCTAAACTATCGACACTATCAATTATTTAAAGGCTCAAGTTATTGAGGTTGTAACAAAAGTATCATCAGTATTGATTTCCATCAACAAAACACTAACATGTATCTTCGGTATTTTATATGTTATTTCGCACTAAACGTTAAAAATGGCGCAATCTAATAATTTAAAAAACCTTGTTGCTAATTTGTTTTGATTTTACAAATTTTATTGTTGATTTCATTCGAGAAGTTGATTCGTCCATGATAGTGAACAACTGAAAGTTGTTATAGTACTCCACATGTTTCAAGATTGCAATTGTTATTTACTAGCCTTTCTGATTTTGGACTTATATTTACTGAATTCTTATTTTTTAATGCATACTTAGTAAGCCTTATAAGCCTGAATAGCTAAATAATTTGAGGTTATTTATACGTTTGATACTCGAGATTATTTACCCTAAACTCAACGTAAAATTATGATATAAATTGAGTCAAATTTTACAACACAAAGTTCATTTATAGATTTGCTAAATGAGGCTCTTACAACAAAAGTTGATACACACACTATACATACATCTATATAGATTCAAATGTGTTCAGATATATACCATATAAAATAGTAACCATATCTAACTGTTAAATCATATATTCACGGTAGATTCATCACTTTACTGAATAAATTTGTGATCCAGAATTCCAATCTCATAAGTGATAAAAAATTTCATTTATTGGAAATCATATTTTTCTCAACAAATTCATAATGTTCAATAACGGATCCACAGTATTTCATGGGGACATTTTATACGATAAATCTAATCTAATCTAATTAGTATAATAACTCAACCTCCTATATATAGATAGATAACAGTGTACAATCATAAACGCCAAAGATCTGACCTTCCTCTCTCTAAGAGGCAAGAGCATCAGAAGTCCCCCTATCTGTGATATTTATATTAGCAAATATGATAGCTGCAAAATATGAAATTTTAGCTAATAGTGTTTCCAAAAAACTGCACATACACTGCCGCTGTGCAGCCCTACTACATCTTGTCTGCATCTTTCCTTGACCAACAACAAACACCACCAATCTGTAAGGAAAATGTAGCAAGAAAACGCGCTCGTAGCAAGCATAAACCAGTTGATAATCGACACATGAGAATACCTGGAAAGCATAACTACTGGACATTTTCACCCAAGGTTGACAAGAGATCAGAAAACTTCCTCGGTACCTGTACTCATGAGATGCACCCTTCAAGTCTTGGACGAGGATGGATACCGGAGCAACTCCCTAGGATGAAAGAAACCACCACCAGTAGCAGAAGGCAAGAATAATGTCAACTGATGGTATATAACATAAATATGTTCAAGGCAAGAATGAGTTTCGTATGGAAGACAGAGAAAGCACTAAAAGATTTCAGTCATTTGGATTAATTCAATTTTTTTAAATGTGCAACTTTGGGGGCTTTGCTCAAGTAATGGAGACATATATAATATACTAACATCCTTTTTTTCATCTTTAAAAGAATTTTTCTAGCACATCTACATTCTATACAACACCTTTTTCAGTGTGGACAAACTAAGCTGGTTCACATCTTCAGCGAAATATGCAGTAAGATTTAGACTACCGGCCACCAGCCCTCCCGGAAATATCTTCCGTTTCCCTGTCTAGAGTTTTTGAAGCTTGCATCAAAGAGGAGTCGGTCACTGAGCGAACTTCCATTCCAGAGAACTCCGCCTCTCTGTTCAAGGTAACCATGGCCGTACGACCATATGAAATCGTGAGGTCCATCATCCAAGATACGTGGTGAGCTGCGGAACGCGTTAGATAAGGAAACCTTGTTGGAGAAGGAAATCAAGAATCTCCATGAAGGAATCCATCCGCCTCAAGAAACTATTTTGTAGTAAGACTTGATATCCCATCCATCCTAATCTATCCAAATAATTCGGTAAATAAGTGAAGATCCTTGCATGGTCAATTCTAAATATAGCACCTTGGTATAAGGAATCAGTACCTGAGGAAGGGATTTCTCTTCACTCACCCCCACACAAGCAACATCTTGAGGTGACCAAGCAAATTGTGAGCTCAAAGTTATATCTTACCAAAATGCAAAGGTCGCTCACCAAGCAAGTAGCCTCATTTTTCATAAATATATTTTTGACCTTGGAGCCCATCTTCCTGACAGTGCCCCAAGTTGTGGTTCATTCACTTGAACTCCTTTCTCTCCAGGACACTTAGTGCTTTTATCATCTTCCACAGTCCAATGATGAGGCCAAGGATGGGATGGTTTTGAATAGTACTTTAAGACCACAATATTCCATGGGACAAACTGATACCCAGAAAGCAAATAAGGAGGATTTCATCAAATCAGCTGCTAAAGGTCTAGTTTTCCAAGAACAGAACCAACATTCTGTTTTTGTATGCCATGTTGCCAGGCACCTCGAGATTTGTCAATAGATTGATCAGTCATCCAACGAATCTGCTCCTGGCCTTGAGCGCCATTCCTTGGGATTTTAAATACATTTAATTTTTCATCTTCTTCCGATGGTTTGCCAGATCTGGACTATACTTGTGAATCATATGATCTATACCTTGGCCCAGATCTCAAGCCCCTTCCACCAGAGAGCTTGGAGGAAAAAGCACCATAGGTAGGAGTCTCAGGGATAAACTCTTTAGGCAGAGAATCCATGTCCAAGTAACAGCTTCGTGCTTTGGAATCATCAATTAGTGCAGCCCAGTCATCAGACTGCACCAGTGCATTCGCATTTCCCATTACCTGTGAATAATTACAGACCAGACTATAAACAAGTCTGCACAAGATTGGACGAGTAGGGGATAAAACTGACAGAGATATTTTCATAACCCCAATTGGCCACGAGGTGTTTTTTTTTAAAATATAAGAATAAACAATTAAAATAAGAATAAAGAGTAGAAAAGACATAAAGATAAAACAGAGAAAGGAAGAGGAATTTTACCCAGAGAGCTCTTCTCGCTCGAGTAAGAGCAACATTCATCCGACGGATGTCCGCAACAAACCCAACTCCATGACTCGATGCGCGCACACAAGACATAATTATGACATCACGTTCTTGGCCTTGGAATGCGTCGACTGTATTAATATAGATGTCTTTTCCTTCATCTGAATTCAAGACATCCTTGAACTCCCTTTGGAGGCATTTCAGCTGCAGCTTATATGGGGTAATTATGCCAACAGACACTTTCCCAATACCCAACGATTTTATAGCCTTCTGAAGATGCTCATATAAACGAACGCAAAACTGTGCTTCTTGTGTGTTCTGATAAGACACAGAACTCCCCCGATGAGATTCACGCCCATAACTGATATCAAAAAAGATATAAGGCCTCAGTAGAGGATCTTTGTAATATTTTTCATCCGGCAAATTAACAACACTCTCACTATCTGTAAGACGTCCCTGGTAAAAGTGTCTCGAAGGAAAATCCCTAATATGTGGATGCATTCTATATTGCACAGATAAAAGCATTGTTGGGCAACCTGCTTGCTGAAACCTCTCAAACAGGCTTCTACTGTACAGCAAGGTTCCAGCTGCCTTACTGATAACAGTGGCAGGGAGCTGCTGCGGATCCCCCACAAGAACACAGCGAGCTGCGCCAAGTGAAAGTGGAGGTAGAATTGCCACTTCACTAGCCTGTGCTGCTTCATCAATCACAACCATGTCGAAGCCATGAGTTAGACGAGAGAACAACTTGCGCCCACTGCTCGAGACAGTAGTGAAAACAATTTCAGCTTCATTGGCAAAACTTGCCTCCAGATTTGCTCGAGCTTCCTCCAAATTAAAGTTGCTAGCAGCCCGAAACTTACCTTCCACAATGAGAAGTCGGGACATCTCAACCAGAGTTTTGTCTCTATTTTCTACAGCTGCTGCAAGGTTTTGAAGTAATGCGTCTCTGTTTTGGTCTCTTGCCATAAGAACATCAGGATCAACACCAACAGACCCCTGTGCACGTCCAGTGACAGCAGCAACATTAAGTTCTCTTTGAAGGCCAGCAATTTGCTGAGATAATTGACTTTCACGAATCCTCAAACTGTGCATCCATCCATGGACCTCATCTCGACTTTTTGATAGAAGTTGTTCAGTCCTTCGTTCCACAGAAACTGCCTGAGCAGCTTTAGTCTGAGAATCCACACCTACTCGAGCAACATCAGGTCGATAAACCTTCATTTCGCCGTCAATAAATCCACGGTCAAGTACACGTGAAAGCAACTCATCAGTTGCTGCATTTGAGGGAGCACACACGAGCATTCTAGGCTTTGGGCAAAGTTTTGGAAGAGTCCGGAATAGCTTCTGATCCATGCTCTGCAGAACTTCATCAATGGATCCAGAGGCCACATTGTCTGAGTTGCTCTCATTAACCTGCTTATAGCTTTCAGGTGCCAGTTTCTTTAGCAATGCCGTATAATAGTGCTGGTACTGGACAAGGTGGATCACATTAAGCATTCCCCAGACTGTATGCGTTTTACCGGTGCCAGGAGGACCCTGGACCAAAGTAAAGGGCCATGGCTCGGATTTTTTTGTCACGCCATTTGATGTACCAGCAGCTGTATGCATTGCAGCCCATTGAATTGCAGCTAACTGGGGTCCGTTAAAGGTCCTGCGAAGGTGTTCAACAAAGTTTGGAGTAAAGCAATCAGGCATCGCAGGAGGCTGTTCTTCATATTTTGGGAACTGGTCTGGACTAGGCTGAAGAATAGCATTTTGCATCTGCAAAGAGGTATCAGCAATCATCAAGCTAAACAATTTAAATCATACATCCCATTCTCTGCACAAACTAGTTTCGAACAAAACCTGCATGTTAAGACGACGAAATGCATGCAGGGCAACGTATTCCCGTTGTGTGGTTGCAAGAGAACCAAGCAGAGTCAGGTACCATACACCCCCTGGATGGAGCTTCCGCAGAATATGGTCATCATCAATCTTGCTAAAATATAAACAATAAACTATATAGTAAGTTCATGAGCCAGAAATTAGATGGACTATTATGCTCTACCCTAGCAAACCAACTCTACACCATACAAAGTACCCAGAAAAAAATAAAAATAAAAATAAAAGACAGATGGAACAAATGACAGGGATGGCTCACCTGCTAGAATCATATAAATCTCCAACATAGAAGTGAAGGATTGCACCAGTATACTCTCTGGTATCAATAGGTATATATCTCCTGACTGTGCCAGCTACACGACCACTAACTTCTGGCTTCTCCTCATCTTCCAGGGCCAAGGAACTATTATTCCTCCTAATATGAACTGAAACATCCATAGCATGTTAGAGATATGGCTCAGTTTACAAATCACATCAAACTAATGTTTATCTAGAAAGAAGGAAAAAGTAAAACAAGAGGGATTCACAGCAGATGTTTACCTGCTCCAGGTTTGGGGGATGAAAGAACTGCAACTTCTCCTTCCTTGAATGTCCATTTGTATTCATGCGGTGGAGTCAGAATCACATCAAACCATCCTGGAAATCAGAAAAAAGAAAAAGAACACACTTGAGCAGCTAGAGGGAAGAAAATCTCCCCAGCTAGTATTACAGATCTACCCAGAGGAGTTTAGTGAGAAACGGGGTATTCAAAACAAGTAAAAAATATGATAATTGCTTCTTTGCTTCTTAGGAGAGAGGAAGATAGACAGCAAGAAAAAAACCAAAAACATTAATTTAGAAAAAGGAGGTTGGGGGGAGGACAACCACTAACACTTGGGAAGAAGAAAGAAACAATAACAAAAATCCAGAGGGCAGTCATAAATTTGTATTAAAACTATTAAAAGGGATCTAATACTCGGTTGCTAAGAATTAACTACGGACATTAAATAAAGCATGCATGAATAAAAGTAAATGAGGATCACCATTTTCAGGATTCCTCATATGCATTTTTTGGGAAGCAACATAACAGACAACAGCAATATCAAATAAGATTATTTCAACAGCTACAGAGAACATCTCGCTGGTTACACTGGGCACGCAGAACTTCTGTATGCAACTTAAATACTGAAGAACAAGACGTTATACTAAGATTTAGTATGAGATTAAGTCAAGGTATTAGAATAGTACCCCTTTCCCGTCTTTCAACGCTTTTTATGCATACCCTAACATGATTTGGAACTGTTTCTAATGACTCCTCCCAAGTACTATAAAGCTGCGCCCGGCATTCTTCAAAAAGCAGGGGCTCAAATACCCTAATATAGTCTTCAACTGAATCAAAGCTACCAGGGACACGTTGCAGCTCCTCCTCCTCTGTTTCAAAGAAACATGTAGATAAAAGTGAATAAAATGTGTCATGTAGGAGATAATATTATCTTCAATAAAACAAACCAACTAGGAACATAAAATCATTAAATAAATAGCAGTAATAACCCAAGGTGGCAGATATTACTATGAGATCCAGAAATCACATAAGAACTAGCTAAAGCTTAAGGGGTTATTTGGTTCAGTTACATTTCAGTTTAGTTTCAGTTCCAATTTCTAGTTTTCAGTGTTCCTATGCACTCTAGTTGCATCAGCATTACAATCTAGAGAGCTGGCTTGAGAAAATATTTAATAATGGAAAACAAAACAGAAAGCTTACACCATGATTGCGAAGCTAATAGGATTGGGCAGTTTATAGGACCTATGTCACATTTTACAGAACCCAAAAATATTACACTTCTAATTCAATAGAAAATGTTGAAATAAGGAAATAAAGTAAAGGCTGAAATATAACAATCAGCAGGATACTGAATAAATCATCAAATGCCAACCGAAGGCATCACTGTAGTTGTATATATGCCACAATGAAGGGAGGCAGCAAAGTTAATCAATGTTGTGAAAAGCTTAAGGCGGGATTGAGGCATTTTGACTCATCGAGGCGAGGCGGTTTGAGGCGTAATCCTCACACCGAGCACAAAAAAAGTCATAATAATTTTAAACAACAAATAACACCATATAGAAATACAAATATATAAATTATGAGTTTAAAAGTCTTAAAATAATTAAACTAAAAGCTGAAAATATATAAGAAAAACCAAATTCTCCGATTTGTAAAATATTTAAAATTCTAATCATCCCAATCATCATGATCCCGTCTTCTTCATTATTCTCATTCAAATTTATTGGATATATCTCAATATCATCATTCTCATCTTCATGTTCATCCTCTTTCTAATAAATTTTAATTCACTCGAAGTTAGTAATTCAAGTTTACCTTTTGATGGACGCTGATTGCTGTTCTTGCTTCTCTGTTTTTTGGTTTTTATCATGCAAAGTTATATTTATACTATAATATATTTACTTAGGTTATGAATCTTTTCTGAAATAAGTGGCAGCTGATGGGCCCCTTTATGTAAAAGTTGCGGCTGAGTATTGGTCTTTGTTATAAAAAATAATACAATTATGATAATATAGAATAGTTACTATCAATATCATGCCACCGCCTCAAATGTGGCTGCACACCGCTTCAAAGAATTTCAGCCTCAAGGCGCCGCCTCGAGAAAAAAAGGCGTGAAGTTGTATAAATTACATAAAAGCGCAAAAGTGGATCCTATTCACTACCGCCTTGCCTCAAGGCGGCCGCCTTGAGCGCTTTTCACAACATTGAAGTTAATATTTCCAAGTTTGAAGTTTCCACCATAAACATCAAGAAAAGTATAGAATATTCAATCAGAATTATACAGCACACAACGTTACGGAAGTAGCCTAAAAAGAAAACAAAGCTAATAACAGAATGAGCAAGCAAAAAACATAGAAGGTACAAACAAATGTGTTGCTTCTCATCCCCGACAAGTATATCCATACAGTAATAATGTAGCACAATTCTTAGGAGGCAGCCCATAATGTACCAATAAATGGCCAAAAGGCATAGATATTCTGTATAGATCTCCACTTAGAGTGATTGATTCTTTTTAGTTCAAGAATGTCCTGCTAACTATGAACTCAACCAGAACACCTAGCACAAACTTAAATTTAGTGTAACAGAAGAAAGCATGTTTAAACATAAAGGGTAAGTCAACCACAGAAAGATGACTAACAGACAAAAATTAGAGCAATAGTGAGTTTATACTTATATACCTGGATGATGCCAAAAATTTTCATTTGTCACCTCACGGAGAAGGCGTTCCACTGAAGAATCTTGATACTGGTTGCTTGTTGTAGTTTGCTTCTTGGTAGGTAATTTTTTTGCAGCTAATTTTGGATCAACCGAAGTCTGGCTGCTAATAACTGGTTTCCTACCAGTGAACGGTGAATTCTTAGGTTGCCTTGTGTCGGGAGGCTGCTTCCACGAACCCTGTCTAGGAACCACGGGTGTTTGTCCTTCTGAAGAAACATCTGTCGTGGTATTGAATTTCCTGGGAGCTCCAATCGACCCAAAACTATGGTCACCATTACTCTCAGATTTACACTCATTTGACTCCACAAAAGTATTTCCTTCATTGCTCAACAAATCAGATTGTTTTGCATCTCTAACTACAGGCTGATTTTGCTTATCCGCACGTTCGGCGGATCCCAGAGTAGGACGGGTTTCTTTCATAGTCCGGATTACAGTTGGTGCAGGAATCTGCCTTCTAGGAGTTGAGGACTTCAAAACACCAGCTTGCTTAACATCTTCTAAATTGAGAAACATGGTCTGCCTGCTGCGCTTCTTCCCTAGCATTGCCTCCTTCTGCTGGTCCAGCTTATGACGCTTTCCAATACTATTTCCATACTTCAATGCATGATTAGCTTCAATTCCTCTAACTTCTCTCTGTTTTGGCATTGGAGCAGATTCTTCTGAACCATCCATGGATGCATCGCCTTTCTTGTCATTTGTTTCAGGATTCTTCTCCGAAGGACCACCGTTTTCATTCTTTACATTGCCATGATTAGGAGATATATTATCAGCACCTGCAACATGGACATTGATCTCAATCATCTCAACTGAGCTTTTCTCCAAGACCTGTTTATCACTAGCACCACTTGAGTCTTCACGAAGAACACTTCTTTTGTAAGCATCGCCTGAGCCCTCTGCATCAGACCATTCCCCTTCTTCTTTCTCTGCATCCTGAACACTTAACAAACCTGATTGTATAATTGGTGAAGCCTTCATATCCTGGCCATTACTTGATTTGGATGAAGAGGCAACATTGCTAAGCGCATCCATGAAACTCTTTTTTTCATCAGAAACATCAAGTCCCTGAACAAATTTAGACCTGACGAAAGGCTGGAAACCAGATACAGAAGAAGCATGGGAGAAAGCATTGTTATTTACTATCCCTTGGGGACCAGCAGATGCCACAAACAAGTCGGTTGGTGCAGTAATTGAAGGAATAGCCCTCTGAGGCTGGAAGCAAACAACACTATCATTATCATCTTCATTTTCAGCAGGTGGTTCATTAAGATCAAATAGCAGCCTTCCTTTGGAACCCATTTCGCAAGCAGTTGCATACAAGCAAACAAATAAGTCCAAATATGTCTACGAGGATTTTATTGGATAATATCTAGTCGAAAGCAAGCACTACAAGCTCATCAAAGTGGGAATCAGCAGATATATTCAGACCTTGTGAATTGCCACATAAACAACAAAAGCACCTTCTGCACCAAAGATGGAAGAGAAAATGTGTAAGAACCAGTGCATGCATGCACATAATTATCACAAATGAAGGGCTAAAGAATCATTGGGAGCGCAAAAAGGTATATGAAGTTTTCATAATTCAAACAATGTTTTCTAACCCACTAGACAAAGTTGCATCAGTTACTGTACTAATTTTACTTGAAAAAATAATAAGCTGTAAGCCGCAAATTGGCACAGAACAAGGCTTAGAAACACAAAAACAGAAAGTCATACAGTCACAGACACATGATCACAGAGAAGTTAAAGCTGAATTGCATCACTGACTATAATATAGGCAAGAGGGAGCCAACAACCACCTAAAGCATTGCATGCCCACTTGTAAAAAAAGTGAAAGGTGATAACAATACATTTATACAATATCCTCCCTAGTCATCTCATCTTCCCATTTTAATAATGTGTTTGAATCAATCAGTCAATGCACATAGTATAACACAATGTACCTACCATCGGGCCTATGCATGAACACAAAAACATGAATCAAACAACAAGTTGACCTAGAAAAACAAGCGTAATCTGTTTAGATACACACAGATGGAAACATTAGAGACACGACCAACCGCCCATGACAAATTAATGGTCATATCCTTTCATTGAATCAGCACTGCATGAAGAATCTTTCACAATCGCCATCAAATAAAAACAACCAGATTGTAACATTTCGATAGAAGCAAATAAAAGTAACCAAATAAAAAAGAAAATGAACAACCTGAAATTGAGACTACATCGATGGATTCCTAATAACCAGAGTTTGACAGTAAAAAGTAGATCCTAAATTATTTACTTACAATCCGTCCCTGTTGAGCCTGCTATACATCAAATAACCTCCACCAAACCACATTCGCTAATTTAACAACCATTTATCACCTCCATAATTGTACAAGGCAAAACATTGAGAACAAAAATTATCCGTTCAATCCTAAACCACTTTCAGCTCTACTGATACATAGAATATTCAGCACCAGCCTCCCATTGTTACAACAACAAATCATAAACCGACATCCCATTGGACATTCAAATTCATCACTCCTCCCAACTAAGCACAGACAAAAACGAAGAGCATTAATTAAACATAACACAAAATCCCAATACAAACAAACAACAGATGAGAGAACTAATTTACCAGCAATTGAATAATACACAATCCCTAATTCACAAAAAATAAAACTCTCTAGTCCAGATCGAAAATAGCTCCACTATAGGATTAGCCAATCTCAATAGTAAAAACGAATTAAACGTGAAATTATTTAGCGATCTATTTCCCAACAAAATTATTTATCTATCTTTATAATCGAATTAACAATCTTTTTTTCCTCGCAAACTAAAATTTATCAGCTGAGTGAGGAGAGAGATAAAAAGTCAGAGAGAGAAGATTTTACCTCAAAAGGATACCAAATCTAGAGAGAGAGGGAAAAAAATATATAATAATAACAAAAATTGAATATAGTAATTGCTAAATTTTATGTGTGACAGATATTAGTGGTTCTGTACGTATACTTGTATCTATAGGCGGCGAGAGAAAGAGAGAGAGATGCGACTGAGAGAGAATGCGAAAAAGAGATGCCTTCGAGGGGAATTTATAGGAAACAATCAGGGCGAACTCACCGGCTACGGGTGAAGCCGGTGGCCAGAAGTTCAAATTCTCATCGAGAATTAAGCGGAGGGGTGTTTCCGTAATTTCATTCCACGGTCCTAAAATGTAAATGTTCCATGCTTTTTGTTAGAGCGGGGTTGGTTGTTAAGAGCGTCAATCATGAACTTCGGAAAAATCTATGAATTTTCTTTTTCCGAGGAAACAAATTAATATTTGCTGATCATAATTTATTTATTTTTTTAGATTATTAGATCATTTTGAAAAGAATTAATTATAGTCAGTCGATTAGTAATATTTTAGAGTTTTTTGAATTCTCTGAATTATATTTGAACTTATTTAACTATCAACTAAATTTGATTATAATTTAAAGTGTATCGAGTTCCTTCCTAAAAATAAAAAGTCTATCGAGTTCAGTAATTTCATTGTTTTGCTGCATCCTATATATTTTACGTAAACGATTCGAGGTCCGTGAGAAAAAAAATTTGGAAACTTATTTAATATAACAAATTTACGATTATATATAAATATAAATTATAATAGGTTATATTTAGATCATTGAAATATTATTATTGTTTCCATTGTTATAGTTAAATACTAGAAAACATTGAATAAGTAATGTGAAAAGAGAAAAAAGCAGCATATTGTAACATGTTTAATTAAAGCATAACCATAACAAAGTTTGCAATATTTTCTAGAGGTTTGAACTCCATTAATATAGTTTGGTATTGTATATCTTAGTTTAACTTTTACAAAAAAAAAAATATTTATTATTATATGGATATATGTGAAATATATAGTTTAACTTATGACAAAGCGGTGCCAAAAACCAGTAAGCATCATTATTAAAAAAAATGTTTGACCGATTAGTGTTCTATATTTAAAATCATGTTATCATTATATGAAATTATATATTGTGTGATTGTAAATTATACAGTGTGTGATAGTGTCTTTGCTTGCATCAAAAGTTACCAAGTGAGCCAATTAGCCAAGTTATATATAGTTATCTAAATATTCAGTAATAAAATATTATTTTCTTCGTCAAAGAAAAAAGTAATAAAATTTTATCATGATTAAAAAAAAACTAGAAAAGTTATGATAATATTATAGTCATATTTTCTCCTCCACTGATTTCAGAAGCGAAGCTCCTTCACCTTGGATGAATATGGTTGTAGTTGTAGAGGCACTCTGTGGTTCTTACTTTCCCTTCTTTCTGTTCTTCGCATGTTCTGGTACATCTAGTACCTTCGTTTTCTTTAATAAAATCTTCTTCCTTTTCCTGAGCAAAAAAAAAAAATAGTTATTCGGTTTCAACAAAATAATATAATACTAGCGAATTACGCCTCCAAAATAAATGCATCTTTATCAAAATTTTGTACTAGTTCCACTATTTTTATATATTAGCATGTAATACCATCAAAATTAATCAACGCTATCACTTTACGTTGTGATTGTAATCGTTGTATATTATTTTTCATCCATTCAAATTTAACGAATATGACTTTACGCCATGATTTATAATCGTTTTATATTATTTATGTGGTCATAGTATATAAATTATTTTTAAATTAATTTAATTTAAATTAGTGGTATATTTCAAATGATATTAATCTCACCACTTTTATTGATTAAATAATATTTTTTTACCGAGATAATAGAAATAATACGTTATACTAGTTTCATTTGATGAGGTTTTATAAAAAAAATCAATGTGAAAGCGTAGATTTCAGAAAAATAAGAAGAATAAAATATGTAAATTTAATTAAAGATCTGATGGAAGATTAATGTGCCACATATGTTTTCAATCATATCATCGTGAGATTGTAGGATTATAACTGACAATTGAGCATCTTCTTGTATGGAGTTTAACATATAATAATTGACTTCTAAACATCATCATATTTGAAGCTTGAAATGCAATTCTAAGCATCACATGGAGATTGATATGACTTGTGAGCATCTCGTGTATAGTTTGAAAGACCATAACTGCATTTTGAGTATCATCTTGTTGGAGCTTGATAGACCACCTATGATTTATGAGCATTATTTCATTTGGAACTTGAAAGACTATAAATGAGTCAGGGATTTCATCATATCACGAGCTTAAAATAACATCATCAAATATGAAATTATATTAAATTATAATTCTAATTGTCAACTATCCAGCAAATAAAACTATGACAACCTAATTAATAATTATTATAATTTAGTAATTTATAATTTGAGCTAAGTAATTTATAGTAATTAGAATTCAATAATTAATATATAAATTTTTGGCTAAGACAACAAAACAATTATTATAAATCTACAATGAAGAAAAGAAAAGTACATAAAAGTACATGTGAAGTATTTTATTTGTCAGTATTGGAAACTAAAAAAAAAAATTTATATAGTATATATATTAGAGGCGGTTTGTAGAGTAACCATGCAAAATAGTGAAAATCAACAATTGTCCATAAACATAGTTTCAATTTGTAGCCAAAATTAAGCGTTGTGGATGGAAATACCTTCCGTCTTTTTACGTACAAAAACACATTTCTCTATCTCTCTCTCTCTCTCAATTCATCTCTACCGCTCTAAAGTATCTCTTTGCAAATATCTCTCTCGTTGTCCTCTCTCCAACAAGCCCATCTATTTTCGATTTTCTTTGTCACGGTCGTAGACATCATCTCATTTCAAAAATCCGGGAAAATATATATGAGTTCAATGAATTACAATAGTTCAAGGAGTTCTAGATCTACGAAAATCATGAAATATAAGTTGGGATATACGAAAATTTGGAATGAAATCTGTTGTATCTAACGAAGGAATGGATAGGCTCAACGTACCCATTAGTCCCGTCCATATCATTCGTACTAAGATCTGTCAAGACAATGACTACTAATACGATTGGTGCTAATTGTTTCATTCATGTTAGTCGCCACGAGATCTAACTTACATACGTTTGGAACAAAAACACAATTTCATTCCAAACCACGAAGAGTGTGCAAGCGAAGAAGAATTTGTTCCATTCGTGCCAGCTGCGCACGATTAGTGTAAGGAAGTTCATCTTTGCCCCCTACGCACGACGCCTTTCTCCAGTCCAAGAAAGTAAAGAACAATGATGAAAAAAAAGATTTGGTTTAGAAATTTAGTTTTATTTTGTATTAGTTGTAAGATTGGACAATGATTTGTAATTAATTTTTTGCAACATGAAGAAAATGAATAAAATGTTGATTCGAATTTTATTAATCAATTATAGTTGGATCTTGTTAGAACAAACTGCAAGTTTTTTTTTTCTATTGCGTCATTTTTATGGGGCGAATGGTACAAAATGACATATTCGAACCATTCGTTTCAAGTTCTTTCGTGCCACGATTGATACGAATTGTACGAATATATTAGTTCGCACGATTCTCCCTAAGGTCTTCCGCGCTAATGTTGACATGAGCTAGTCACCCCCGTACCACTCGTTGCAACACTTGGCGGACGAACTTTTACACAAATGTCACGAAATGGAATATTGATATAATTTATATCAAAATGCTTGCCGAGTAAGACATTGGAATGAATGGAGCGAACTAGTATATTCGCGCTATTCGTCCCATTCTCCCTTGCACCAAGTGTTTGGCACAGATGGTGCGAAATAACATATTCTCACCATACGTCTCAGTCTCTGGTGCTAAAATGTTGGGACGAATGATACGAAGTGTGAAATGACTTACTCGTGCCAACACAAGTGCGAAAGACATTAGCATGAATTATGCGAATAGGTCATTTCATACCATTCGTCTCAATATTTGGCACGACAACAATTGAGACGAATTATTCGAATATAGTATTTCGTACCATTCCAAGATCTGTCATGTCAACTAGCCAACTCGGCCATTAGCACCACCCATAATTGGTGGTCGAGGTGTCTGCTTGAACTTCATTATTTGGGGATTTGTATTGTCCATCATTAGCACCGCAAATAAGTGCCCGTAACATGGATTCAATGGAGATCCTCATTGGTACATGGGACGAATGATATTAATTAATTTGTTCCATTCATTTCAAATCATTTTAGATCTGCATTTGCATCTCATAGTTCTCGTAGATCTCAATCAGAAGTATATTTGAAGAATATGATGTTGATGTCGGCGTACTTGTGACATCAGAGACGTATAAAGAGAAAGATAATAGGCCGGCGGGCCGACAAAGAAAATAGAGTTTCAGATAGAGACAAATAGTGAAAGCGATGAAAAGAGAGGTACGTCGTGTTTTTTATATGATAACGCAGGGTAATTTCGTTCACCTCAATTAAAATTTACTACTCCTACTACCATTTATTAAAACTATATCTGTGGACAATTATTGATTTTCACTATCCTAAGTGAATATTTCGCACCATTAACACTATATATTACTTGCGTATAATTTATATAAATAATGTATTCATTTATATTCAAACGGGTTTGACCTGATGACTCTTATAAAGCTAGGCTACAAATTAAAATTTTAGCTCGTTGACCTAACTCGATAAGATGTCCAAGCCCGATGGGCCAAACCGGCCCATCCATTTTGCCATCTATAATTATAGATTTAGCTATCTAAACCAGCTTTACATATTTGATCTCGCCTTGAATTTGATTAAAAAGAAATTTTACTGCCCATTCTCATCCAAACTGATCATATAGTAATATTCTCTGATACTTGAACATGTTTAAATTTATGAAATATCTATATAATCAAATAAATTTATAATGATAATAGGTTATCCTTCTCAATATAATCTCAAAAGTCACAAAGCAAACATTAACAATATATTGAGGATTTTAAAATAAATTTGAAGAGAATATGAAAGAGATAAGAGAACCCCAGATCAAGGAGAGAGTTTGAATTTGTAATCTTATTATATATATGATTTTGTTAGTGTTTAATCATCTTTTAGTTGTTGACGGTGACAAAGTACGATGATCATATTCGGGTTCAACCACTTGAACCCGTCTAAAATATATGTACTCATGCATGTCCTAAACCCGATTAATTACCCTAACACGTTTAAATAAAAAGTGTTACATTAATATCTCAATAAAATCAAACATTATAAAATAAACATTAAGAATAAAATAGTAAAAATAAAAATAGATTAAAAATAGAAGAAGAAAAAAAAATCAAATGGTAAGGTTCGTTTAGAATTGAAATACCCATACTCATCCAAACTCAATTTAAAAGTGATCTTACTATTCATATTCGTCTAAAATCTATAATTTAATACCCGTTAAATATTACTTAACATGTTAATTTATAAATATAAGTTGTTGTAATAATGGTTATTTGTCTCAATACATATTCAAACATTACAAAATAAATATTAATAACAAATAATTTAAATAACAAAAAATATAAAAAATAGAAAAAAATTCATGTAAGCATGTCGATAAATGTGTGTGTGTGTGTGTATATATATATATACTCATACCCTTCCAAATTTGAATAATCAAACACATTTAAATTTATAAATATAAGTTGATTATTTATCTCAATATAATCAAACATTACAAATTTATATGCCTTAATTACAAATAGTATAAATATAAATATTTAAAAAAAATTAGCATAGGCATGGCGATTAATATTCGAACACCTTTAAAGTTATGTGTTTGTACATGTTCAAATTCGATTAAAAGATGGTTTACAACTAATCTCTTACCGAACTCAACAAAATCTTTTTCATTTCATTAGTTTATTAGCATCACAATAAACACACACTCACACACATACACATATATAATTAGTTATAAGTGATGGGACTTACACCTTTTGAAGGGTTAGCGCTGTTGCATTTTAAAAAACTGAAACAATAATAATAATTGGGAAACGAAAAATGGTAAGAGAAACAATAGTAATGGGACTGATGGAGTATATTTTAATATTTACTATTTCCATTACAATTAACTCCGACAAATCATTTAATACATCACATCACAATTAGAGTTATATGCTAAATATTCATAAATAATATAATATATATATATATATATTATTTGATTTATACTTTTGTAACGTCATTAGTAATTGATTGATTAATAAATATTAATGTTAATTTTAATATGCCAATTATAATTATAATTCAAAATTAAGGAAAATTCAAATGATAAAATTTTAAATTGCCATGTGTACGTAGGATAAAATATTTTCGTGTGTAGAAGATACACTAAATCCTGTTAATACTATAATTTATCAATTTATATCAAATAAAATATCTAGTAGTTTGATTTGGTATTAAATTCTCTATATATACATGCTCTTCAATTGGATTAATACATATGTTGAAATTTTATATAATATCAATATTTTGGTATGAATTTTCAATGTGGAACAGTTGTAATTCATCTATACTTATAATTTCTAACCCTTGAATTGGCTAATATTTTTGATGTGCTATATATTACTCATCAAATAAGAATAATCAATAAAGTATATAAATTCGGATATGTCCAAAAGATTAAGACTAAAAACATTTTAAATTTAAATCTCGCTAAAGAGTAAAGACTATAGATTTGATCACTGTCAGTCTGTCATGCATGAAGAACAAAAGCTCAAATATCTAATTTTAATTATGTTGTTATTATTTTTTTAAAAATTAGAATTACAAGAGGTATTTTCCACCCCAAGGTGGAAAAATATCGCAAGCGAGATTGAACCCAAAACCTCTCACAAAGAAGAGTCTTTGAGTGCCTCAACTTTGTTACTAAAGCAAGGCCTCATTGGCATTTTATGTTGTTATTTTAGATGAAGAGATTCAATGGTATTAATTAGTTGAGACTATTAGATTTAATATAATTGATTAAAGGACCATTGAATGATTTAGGTTTATATTAATACTTTTTGCGTCCATCCAAAATTTATTCATTTTGTTATTTTGGTTCATTCAGAAAAAAGATTACTCATTCCATTTCTAAAAAATATACCTTACACAACTCCCCAATTTTGATCCTCAGTACTAGCCTTTATTTACCAAACTTGTCACATTACTAGATGCATCCAAATTATATTTACTTAACCCACCAATATTATAATCCACATTATGGTACCCAACTTTATTTCTTTCACAAATCCAAAGTGTTCCTGACTTAAATATTCGAAACCCTAGCCTATCTCACTTTTGTGCTCCGCAATTCATCGCAGATGACGCGAAGATCTGTTTCTCAATTCCATTGAGATGCCGACTTAATTAGTGTTCCTTTGATTCAAATACAAAAAAATGAAAAGGGGATAGAATATATCAAATAAAGGGGATGAAATGTAACAATAATTGTTACTTTTACTGAGTGTTTGGTTCAACAATAGAAATGAATCACTCCTCTATTAATTTTGAAGGGTAACAAATTGTGTGATTGTGTTACCCTCAAGTAAGAGTAATGGTTAACCCATTATCTAAACAAAACAACAAGTAATTAATCCAATTAATTGAAACATTTTCCAAGCTTAAAAAAAAATCAAACGAAACATAGGCTTATACTGAATCTACTCCATTTTGATGGGGGGTGAATTCGTTTATATGGTGGTTCCTGAAACTCGCACCTTGCCCGTTGATGATGGAATATTCATTTTACCTTAGATTTCGGAATGGTCCAATGAAAAGAAGAAATGGTTCCTACAAATCTAGGCATGTTGACGATCACCAGCATAATGAAAATTATGAGGCTTAAAGGTTTGGTATGTGTAGGTTGTTTTAAGTTCGTTAGATTTGTTGATGGGCTTCGAATTCTAAAGGTATGCATCGATTTGATTCCATTTCTAATTGACTCAAAAACGAATCAATAATTGAACTGGTCACTATTTTCCGAACTAATCAAATCGATTAATTAGGAAAAATCAAAGTGACAAATGAGATCGATAACAGAAATGTTGTGATTAACAAAACAAGAAATAAAAAACTTGGTTTATTTTTCGATTGATTGAGTTTATATGAGTATTTAGATAATCACAACTATTGTCCATAGATATTTTCGGCACGTCACGTTTAAAGCACATAAACATATAAATTCAGAACCAAATGAAATCGTTGCTTCCCCGTCATACTCGGATACTTCGCTGACATTGATTAAAGGCCCTTCAATTCCGATCGAATTAGGTATTACCATTTTTAATTGCAGTCCAATCAATTATATCCAATTTTTAAAATAATAGTATTATATTATAAATAAATATAGGGGTTGGTAAATGTGGGCATGCATGCTGCGCAATTAGTGGTCTCTGGAATAAGTTCGTTTTCATATTTCTCCTAGATAATTTTAGTAAGTATTTTATTAATTGTCTCAAACTTCATAAGAAAATGTAAATATATCACATATATAAAAATGGTGCAAGCTATATATAATTATACTTAGGGTTAATTGTATTTATTAACACGATTTTTACACATTGTCTGATTTATAACATAACTTTTAAATTGTTGCACAAGTATCATTCCTTTAGATTTTGTACAATTTACTGCGCCTACTCGATTTTCCGATCAGGCCAAATTGACGTGGCTTATGATTTTCTATTGATTAGGGAAAATTTTGAGAAAATAATGCATAATAGACGGAATTAATTTATGTCATATCAGTTTGACTGGATCAAAAATTAGATCGATGTTGTAATTAAATTGTACATATAAAAAAGTCTCTTTTTTTTGGTGTGCAACAATTTAAAAGTTACTTATAAACTAAAAAATTATATAAAAACCATGTTAATAGATGCAATTAGTCCTTATAATTACTGAAATTAAGTTAAGTTTATGTAAAATCAAAATAAATCGGCAACAATAAGAGCAGAGAGAATCCAAAATCTCCACCCTTCGTGGACTTCCCTTCGAGTCTCCAAAACTAACACAATGAGTGTGCATGTGGTAATCTAGTTGTAGAGTATATAATATCTAGAATCAAATGTCTTAAGTTTAAAGTTCACTGTGATTTTTAAATTTCTTTGTTTAATTGTTAATTTATATTAAAAAAATTTATAATATGACATTTTCTCTCATTCTTTTTATTACTAGTATTATATTTTGAGATGTCATAATTAAATATTTTCAATATTATAATACTATAAGTTGTTTTTTTTTATTATTAATTTAGGGAAGGGCGAGTGATGAGGTTTGAACGTGAAATCTCACTATTAATAGACTGAAGTCTACATCACTTAGTAGTTCATAAATTTGTGACTTGTCACTATGTTATGGTTGAAAACTCTCCTATATATATAGGGGCACGCTCCAGTGAGACCCCCTATTTTTCGTGTAACATGAGTACAATGAATAAGACATATAATACTAATGAGCAAAACGTATATCTAATGAAAAAGATGTATATACTGATGAAAAATAAAATTTTAAAAATTCGTAATAAATAAGACATATTTACTGATGAACAGGACCGTATATACTGATGAACAATGTAGTATATACTGATGAATAACAAAATTTAAAATATTCAGCTCCCTCCAAGATTCGAACCCTGCGAAAAAAATTCTCCCTCCGGAAACAATATCAGCCATAGGATTGATAAAATAAACGCACCAGATCGTGCCCTAGATCTCGCTAAAATTAGAGAGTCTCATTGGAGCGGCCCCATATATATATATATATATATATATATATATATATATATATATATAGGAAGAGGTTCTAATAAAAACCTCTGTTAAAATGAGAACTAGGAACATAATCTTGACCTTTTAAATATTAGATCTAATGGTTAGGATTTAGTCAACAAAAGAAATTGTGCATCTATTATATTTTACTGTGCAATTAAAAAATATGCAATTTATGCAATTGAAACCAACAATGCAAAATACTCAAGCAAATCGAAATTGTTCATCTATGCAATTGAAACTGTGCATCTATGCAATCGAAATTGTGCATCTGTAGTTTAATCTCAGCCCTCTATTTTATTTAAATCAATTGTTTTAAATTGGTTCCTAGTTTTCATCTTAAGAGGGGTTTTTATATTAACCCTACCCTATATATATATATATATATATATATATATATATATATATATATATATTACATAAGCCCCAACATGTTATTAAATAAAGTAACACATAAAATTTGGTTGAGTATATCATTCTTCAAAATAATTATCGTGAAAGACTTAGCGGACTAAATATGTAAGAAGGAATAATAGGTTGCATACGAAGTTTTAAAGTTGTTTTATCCCATAACAAATTACTACTACGTACATATTTGTCTCATAAGTTAATTTTGCCTACTTAAAAGCAAAAGGGTACAAAAAAGTTTTTTTCAGATTCAGTTTTGACCAATGCTTTGATAGGTTTGAGCATATTATATTAAGTGATTCCCTTTCCTGATAAAAAAAAAATATATTATATTAAGTGATTACTTCTCTAGCTCATTGTAGTTTGCTCATGACCCAGGATTCGTCCAATGTACATCAAAAATAGCCACAACACAAAAAAATTCCATTTCCACACGAAATGGTATCTTAACTTTTATCTTGCTAATATGAGTATTTATTTATATTGATGAAATTAACATTACTATATATATAATGAAATAAAATGCCAAAAAATACAATCCCACACCTAAAATACTTCCCATGGGTAGGGTTGTTTTCTCTTTTTTGATTTTACCCTTCTTTCTTCAACATTCCACATGAAAGGCTATCACTTTTCAGTAGTTTCTCTGACATAAATTTAATGATGTTGTGCTTTTAATTGTAGAAAAGTATTTGCTTATGTAATTTATTTTGGTGGTCTTTCGTTGGAGTTCTCTAAATCAAAATGTGACATAATACCACATCCACATGCAATAGCAACACATTGCATCCTAACTAAGTTGCACGTAACGTTATTGAAATTTCTCAAAGTGTATATACATACTTTTTATATCTATTAATTACTCAAGTTTATATTTCACATGTCTTTAAAAAAATTACAATAATAAATACCCGTATTATTTTGTTTTTCAATTACAATATTCTTAATTTTTGCAGTATAGAACTAAATAGTTTTAGGGTATATATCGGAATAATTTGCTAGAAAATTTGAGGATGTTATATAATCAAAAGTCATGTAAATCTAAGTAACTCATCAATTGATCAGTATATTATGAGTAGCAACTATAAGCTTTACTCGTTTAAAAAGACAATTTATAATATAAAATAATTAATTTCAGAATCACGTTTTGCATCACCTCAAAGGCAGCTAGTGGAACAAAAGAAAAATAACAGAAAGGAAAACACAAGACAATTACATTATATTCGTTGACGCGATTGAAGATTAGTTTTACTTTAGGTAAATATCCATATATAGAAGGTCAAAAATCACAGAGAATTGTAAAGTCACTTTTATTCTTTCTCAATTTACTTATAACAAATTCTTCTATATGGAAATTTGCACGACATGGAAGAGTGAAGACTCACACATTCTAATAGTAAAACACTTTTAAGTATCCTATTAAAATATAGTATAAATATCCGTGTATTATACGAACGTCTATACGAAAGACTTCTTATATTTTAAAATCTTCTACCACACATAGAGTAAATATTAAAGATGCGTATCGCATCAAAGTATTATATTAAAATATATAAATGATTTGTGTGCTGGCCTAGCCGTAGGAAATTAATGTCCAAGACTTAATGTTCGGGGTTCGAGTTAAAAAAAATGGGTATCACATAAAAACGACTAGACTTCTATGTTAACATATATAAAATTTTGTGATTTGGGCCTTCACTCAAAGCCCATACTATGTACTCCCTCATAATCTTGACACGTATTTCTTTTTGGACCGTCTCACGAATCTTGACACATTTCCAAATAAGGTTAGTCCAAAAATAAGGGGTCTTAATTACATTATCTCTCCTACTTTATCACTTTCTTACATTCTCTTTCCTACTTCATCATTTTTATACTTTATTACCTGCACACTTAAAATACTAATCTACAACTCCTTAATTCCCGTGTCGAAACAAAACGTGTCAAGATTTGTGGAACGGAGGGAATATATGGATTGTATGAAAATAAATTAAATCGGTAGGCACTTGTTTTTTCGCTGGATTAGTTGTTGGGTACAATATATTCAAAGTTAGGTTTAATATCGCCCAAAAGTGAAATCAAGTCTGTATATTTGAGAAAAAGATTTAAAAATTACGTGCAAAATAAAAATCGAAGTAAAGTTACTACTATAATTTAAATGAATTTTAACCATAATACAATGATTGTAAATAGGTATCTCAAAAAAAAAAAAAAAAAAAAAAAAAAGGTATCTCCCTAGATAATAAAGAAATCACAAAGCTAGAATTGTAAAGCCAATTCAATTTTCTCTTTTTTCTCTGTATTTAACATGTACTTCCTCCACACATGATAATTGTAGTGTGGTTTGGGGCATGAGTTTTAGTAAATGATTAAGAAATACTCCCTTCGTCCCACGAATTTTGACAAGTTTGATTTTGGCACGGGAATTAAGGAATTGTAGATTAGTGTATTAAATGTGTAGGTAATAAAGTATAAAAGTGATAAAATAAGATAAAGAAGGTAATAAAAATGATAAAATATGAGAGAAAATATAGTAAAAGTGATAAAGTTGAAGAGAGAATGTAATAATTATTACCTTATTTGGAAATGTATCAAGATTCGTGGGAGAGAGGGAGTATATAAAAATTGGAGAAAGAGGCCATTAAAATTGAATGGAAAAAGAGACCCACCAGAATTGATGTGTTAAATGTTTTGATTTTTTATAAATATTGAGTGAGAATGAAGTTTAAAATATAAGAGGTGATTTCCAAAGAAGAAAAGATTACAATTTCCTTGGACGAGAAAAGTAGTAATAAGACTACAACTTTTGTAGACGGAAGGTGTTTTTTGTAATATCAATTTTAAATAAATATAAAATTTTAATATCATTTCTCGTGCATTGCATAGGGTGCAAATGCTAGTTTAAGTAAAATGGGGAGAAATTTGGGAATTTTGATAATATTGAGAGTTTTGATGGAAAATATAGAGAGTTAAGAAAAGATTGAAAGTTTGGAAATTATTTACATATTTATATTTATTATTATTTAAAAATAATTAATTGGCAAAATATAAAGTTGAATTTCTATATGTTTTCATATTTGGGTTTTTATTAAGTAAGTAGTGTGTATTAAAAAAGTAATTAATTGGCACCGTCGATCATGCCACATTAATTGATCTGATTACCATGTCAGCAATAATTTGAGGGTATTTGGACAGTGCAAAATCAGAAATAATATAAAGTTTATGTATTTATAAGCAAATTTTAAAATTAAGATGCAAAACAAAAAAATAAGAAAAATTTTAGTATTACAAACCAATACCCCTACTAAAAATGTACTACTGACGTTTTTTATTGATATAATTTTTACTTATAGTGGTTAAATTTGTAAAAATAAATACTCTTTTCGTCCATCAAAATTATAGTGTTGTTCCGAAGGCATGTGTTTTAATAAATAGTTGAAAGATATATATATATATATATATATATATATATATATATATATATATATATATATATATAAAGTATAGAAGATGGCCCACCAAAATCGAGTGGAGTTGATAAGTTAAATGGTTGGGTATTTTGTAAATATTAAGTGTGAATGAGGTTTAAAATATAAGATGTACGTAGTGTATGAAAAAGAAAATATTATACTCCCTTCGTTCCGCGGAACTTGAGCGATTTCTTTTTGGCACGAGTTTTAAAGAATTACTAGTATTTTGTGTGTATAGTCTTGTAAGTGAAAAAATGAATAAATGAAAAAACTTTTGTCATATAAGAAAAGTGCTCAAGATTCGCAGGACAACCTGAAAAGAATTACTGCTCAAATTTCGTGGGACGGATGGAGTAATTTTTATGAAGAAAGAAAGTATAGTAATAAAATTATAATTTTCGTGGACGGTTATCAGCCAACTCGTTCGCCTTCCTAGTTCTTTGTGATGTTCAATGTCAATAGTGTGAATTTTCATTAATATTATTAAAAGTTCTTAATGTTTTTAAATTATATAAATATTTAGAATTTAGTACGATAATACACTATTTTTTATGGTCAGTATGAGTTGGAAAAATTGGTTGTCTTGTAAAATGTGCAAAACATCATTGATGCTTTAGTTAAGTGGTAATCAAGTAGATATTACATTAAGCTTTGAGAGAACTCAACAATCCATTTTTTTTTCATAGAACATCAACCATTCATCAGCCTCCTCGCCAAGGTTTTTTGCTTTAACCTTATCTTTATCATTTCATTAAACCAAGATTCCTCAACTTCATGTACTCCCTCCGTCCTACCTTTCATAGTCTCATATTTCTTTTTGAGATGTCCCAATATATAATCCAATTTTTAAACTAAATTAGTATTAAATTTATTTTTTACTAAAATAACCTTATTTAAACATAGTCAACATAGAATAAATTTAGGCAAAATTGAATAATTACATCTAGTGTGTATTTTCCAAGAAATATTAATTCTATTTTCTTACTATGTGTGAAAAAATAAAGTGGATTATAAAAATGGGACAAAGGGAGTATAATTTCAGTTTTGCACTTATCGATACAAGCATAATTCGTAAGCAAAGAAAATACGATAACTGTGTTTCATCTTTAATTTACAAATACAAGAACATAGATATGTACACGAATCGAGAATACATATAACTAATTCTTTGTTGTTGGAATGCTTTGCTCCTAATTCTTATACGAAGCTCATATATACATCAAACTTTAGTTTAAAATAAAATGATACCTGTAGGGATACTAATTAATACTTTTATTTGTAGTCATTAATATTTTAATTTTTTTGGTGAATTAAATCATAAAATAAAGTTTGTTTTAAGTTCTTTCTTGCTTTAACATAACTCAAGCTTGTAGAAAAGACAAAAGGAACAGGAGTATAACATAAGAAGGAAGCTTCTCTCTGAGAAAAAAAAAAAGGAAAAAAAAAACATAAGAAGGAAGCGATGGATCTATACTTTTAAATTTTTATCACCATGGTGCCTAACATTATAATGCATAGGATGGCAGGTGCTTATTATTGCATGAAATGAAATCAAATGCAAATGGTATCTAAGATTACAAAATCTTATACCATCTAAGTAGGATGTCAATCGGGTCAATCCTCCAAAAAATCGGCCAGCCCTATCATATTGTCGAGTCGGGTTGAAAAAAATTAGGCTTAGAAATTTCCAACCCTAACTCTAAACGTTCAGGTTTCGGGTTAGCAAGCTAGCATGAATACCAAACACACCCCAAACAGTGGGCTTCGACTTTCCTCTAATCATCATGACGAAAATTAGTCCTAAGAAAAGGAAGATTAGTCCAAACACTTCTCAAGAGTTTATAAGTTATTTTAAGAAGCTAATATCTATATAATGCAAGCAGCTAAAGCAAATAAAACCATATCACTATAGTTAAATAACTCGCAGAAAAACAAAAACAATTCTCAGAAACCAGCTTAAGAAACAGGGCAGAAGCAATTTGATCTGAATGTTCATCAATTTTTCAAATATATATACCTTGATTTCCACAGGTATAAAACAGCATTGCTGGACATTAACATTGCAGCTTATCTCTAGCAAGAAATTAGATGACACTTGAAAGACTAGGCCACTTTCTGAAGAACTCCGACATACCACTTGTTATAGATTCATTTCTTTCTGTCTCCTGACAAATATCTTTGTGATGTTTTCTTCACCAATATTATCATAATACGGCCTAATAAATTTGTCAAAGAATCTATCATCTGTAAATGTAATAACTGTTGAAAGAGAAGGCCACTTTTGAATGAGATTCTTACTTTCCAAAAGTCTCAGAGTTTGCATCCGAGGATCAAGCCTCTTTTCAATACTGCACCCAAGTGCTGTAGGATAAGTGACAATATTGGATACATTGTACTTCCCGGTAGCAAGCAGAAGCTCTATTTTATTCTTCATTGTCTTTACAGATGCTGAAAACACACTAGGTTGCTTCCTGAACATTGTGAATATGTCATCATCAGAAAATCCCAAATCACGAAGAGTTTTCAACTTGACTTCCCACATCCCTTCACTCGTATAAGAGAGAACTCCGGGAGCCTGGATAAAAACAGCCGAAGTATGAGGAACCCCAAATCTGATGGCCCTGTCTACAGATTTCCTCATAATATCCGACTTAACTAAGAAATTTCTCGGGTGACTGTGGAGGAAGTAAATGATACGCTCCATTGGTATACTGCAGCTCTTCAAGATTTCCACATTTGGCATTAAGGTTTTCTCCAAATCGTGTGTCAAAAACCATGAGCATTTTTTCAAAAGTCTGGCCACCTCCTCATTGGATCCGAGCAAGGCATTTAGCATCGATAAGGAAGGAATGACTTTGTTGGCCATACATGAATGCAAAATCCTCTGATTACTTGAAATTATCTTGGCAATCTCCTTCGAAGAAAGCCCCAAGTCTTGGAATACCTTGAGTCTGGATTTAAAACCCTCAATAGTAAATCCTAGAATCCGAGGATTATATATGACGAGTTTCTGCAGCTGAGTAGTCGTAAAGCTATTTTCTTTGAGGAACGACAGTATTGAATCAGCTCTTTCGGGACTTCTGAATTTAGGTAAGCGCGATGAAGCATGTGCAGCCAATTCAGGAGAAAATTGGTGGTTATGGACCAACACATCGTAAATTTCAGGGGAAGGGATTATGAATCTTTTGGCTCTGGCAGTCGAAAAAAAGTGGATTGAGGGAATGAAATGAAGATTTGAGCAGCAGAGAAATGAATTAGGGTTCAAACATAAAGAGGAGAGATACTTGCGCGCAATTGCAATCATGTTGAACAATCAATGGTGCTGCGAAATGGAAATTACTTGCCTGCAAAATTGAAGGATTCACTGCTCGAGTTTCTTAATCTCGACCATCGCCGCCACTCGCCCTGGAAAAGGAAGGCAGTTCACCACTACATTACTCTCTCTTCTCTCAGATTGGTAAATGGGCCCAACTCATCTCCAACTTAAATTTCAAAATGTATAGTTACTACTTACTTGATGCATCAATCTGGTGCTTCATGTTATTCGATTTAATTATTTAGCTACTCTCAAAATATAAAATTTAAAATTCAATTCGATATTTAATACATCTCCATTTATATTCATTATAAGAAAAATAATAAATTTTAGAGTGTATTTGCTTTGCAATATAAATAAAGAATATGTTTCATTTACCATATTGTACTATTTTGTTTATCTTGATATAATAAAAAAATCGAGCGACTCGTATAAAATTTCAAACAATACATTTTCATTTGGGTAAAGATATAATTTTATACCAAAGAATATATAATTTTATACCATTTCATATCACTTCATTATATTATCATTTTATTTGTTTTAAAAAGTCATTTAAACCTTTCAAATTCTTTTTTCATTTTAGGGTATTATAGTTTTTTTCAAACCAAAATTGTAATAATCTATTCAACTCTTTCATTAATTAGTCCCAAATATATAGATTCTGAAATGATTATTAATTAAGATTAATTTTTGCATTCATTAATATTTGTGTCAAAGTTTAGGAAGACCTATAATTTGAATGAAAGGGAGTAAAAAAAAGATTTAAGTACGAGTATATCATACACAAGAAAGGTTTAATTAGATAAATAGCTAAAAATATTAAAAGCTCAAAACTCTGCAACTATACATGTGAATGCAAATTCTCGCGACAAAAAATAAAAAGTAGTGCATTCATCAACTCCACAACTGCTCAAACAGTTAAGATCAACATTTTTTCAGATATTATGGGAAAACATAAACATCACTTTTTAGGAATAACTAGTATACATCTCGTGCAATGCATGAGGAATATTATATGTATTGTAAATTAATATTCATTAATAAATACATAGATTTTAAAATTTATTACTTTTATTAAGTAATAGTAAAAATGTGATTTTTTTAAAAATATTTATGTATTGTATATATATATATATATAATATTTGAAGTTTTATATTTAATATTGTCAAACTTTTCGTAAGGGATAACTATGTTGTTGGTCAAATTCGCACCCACATTGGACCCGACCGTCCCCCTCCTCTCCTCCCCTTTTTGCCCTTTCCATCTCGGCCAATCAGACAAAGTATCATTTTTTTTATTCAAATTGCCATTTGTATGTAAAAATTATCATTTATAATGTATCATTATTATTTATAGAAAGTATTAGTTGCTTTTATAAAAAAATATCAAATGCGAAGAATTATTTGTATTTAAAAAAATTATAATTTTTATTATTAAAAGTGTCACTTACATGTATTAAAAGTACCATTAGTAATGTATCATTTTTTTTATACAAAATATCATTTACTTTTATAAAAAAATGCACAAGGATTATCACGATTCATCACACAATATATATGAAACACTTTATAACTATTAATTTAATATAATAATATCAAAATTAAAATTTTATATTTATAGATTAAAAATAATAACAAACAACAAAATATAAACATAGATAGATTCAAAAAATTAGTTAGATAAATCTAAATAATTTTGAAATATCAATAATCACAAGATATAAAAACTTATTTTTATACATGTCAACATAATTGCTCTGATATAAAGACATGCATTAGAAAAAAAAATGATTTAACAAAAATATTTATAAACAAATCAATGGTGCAAATTCGACCTTAATTTTTAATATTTACAAATAAAAATCAAATTCTTATAATTTTAGTAATTGGGATTTTTTAGTGAAAATTTAAAATATATAATACTTGAATATTATATCAGTTTTGTGTTTAATTGCATACTAAACGAAGTCCCTGACTACTTCTTTACCAGATCTTAGAGAATGGTGGTATTCGCGTAATCTTTCGATCATTAGAAAAATTGGGAGAAACCTTAATTGCAAAATTTAGAAAGATTTGATATATATTTAAAAATATTTAAAAGTGAGATCAAAATTACAAAATGAGTATAAATTCGCGATTTATTTTGTAATTTATTCATTGTTAATACAATTGATTCTAAATCCCTTCTTAGAAAATAACAATTGATTATAATTTGAAAATTTTAAACTTTATGTTGTAACTTATGCATAATCTTCTTTATTTGACTTTTATTTTCATTAACTTTCAACATATTTAGAAAATTTAACTACAAATTACTATTTTTTTTCTTTTCTATTTTGGTAAGTTAACTCTATGTAATTTATTTGTTGCCAGATTCTAAATTATAATTATTTAATATTATTTAATTTAAATAAATGATTAATGAATTCAATAAAAAAATACACTATGATTATTATTTAAAATACATCTACATACATCCTTTTGTAATGTGGTCCTTTTATAATTTCTTTAATAAAAAAAATTATAATATATAATTTGACGTCTTTTGATAGTAACGTATTTTATTCTATTAATCTTTCTTAGGGTTAAGGTGCAGATGCACTCCTAAGGTAGAGGCCGCTAGAGCGTATACCCCTCCATACTCGACATCACTGGCGGATCCAAGGGGCTCCCAATTTTTGAGTTTTATATATAAAAATTTTAATGTAGATATATATTTTATATATCTATATACATGTGTATATAAATAAGAAATATAAGAAAAAAATATAATACATTGTTTATATTATCCAATTATCTATATTATTTGTTTAATATTGTACATTGATTTGTTATATTTATGTTACTTTTATCCCATTTTTCTTTCTTATTTAATTTTTAATGTTGAATTTAAGTCAATTCTCAAGTTAAAAGTAAAATTACAAATTATTAATAATGAAAATTAGTTCATTTGTTTAGAAGATGAAACATTTCTTTTAAAAAAAATGCATAAAAGTATATCTTTATATATTTTCAATCTACTTAATGTTGAATTAATTGAACTGCAAGCAATTATCTATTATATTAAGTGATTGTTAAGAAAGTGCATGAAAATGAAGTGTACGGAATGCTCAAAAAAAAAAAAAACTTCAGGGGCTCCCGCCCTCGAACCCCCGTGTAAATATTTTCAGACATCGTACTTCAACAAATTCAGCCCCCTAACACTAAATCCTGGATTCACCCCTGCTCGACATTGGATCAAATAGCATTATTTTACATTGATTTCATATTCTAATCTCAGACTTCATTGTCAACAAAACAAAAGACAACCATTAATAGAAGATCTGAACTTGAAAACGATTTTAGAAAACAAATTTTCATAACACAAATAATAAAATAGCTATTGTTCAAAGCACAATGTAAGCATTAGCATCCACAATGGAGAGCCAAGGTGAGCTCTTAAATATGGTCTCCACCATTTAAGAGCTCACTCTCCACAATAGGAGAGCCCACCTCTTGGGCCTTCGCTCTCTAATTAATATTTTCATTTTCCATTTAATTTTATTCTTCTTTTTAATTAAAATTTACATTAAATCTAACAACTCAAATTTCATTAAATTTTAAAATGAACTTTACATTGATTGAAAATTAAAATTGCAATACAATTAAATAAAGTCCTAAATTACTTGAAATTAAAAAAACATACAAAAGAAACCTAGAATCTATGGGAGATTTTTGCGTTGTTTGAAAAAATGAAAGTGGAATCAATTTATAGAAGAAAGAAAGGGAAAGAAAAAAGAAAATGGCCAACCGCCGGAAAAACCAACAGCAAAAAAAAACGGCTTGAAATCAACCGCTCTTTCCATTTTTTTTTTGGCCCGAAATTTGTGATTGGGCGGTGTTGGAGACGCGCCGAACCATTTTCAGTTTGAGCCGGGTGTGGAGAGGGGAGGCGGGCTCGCGAGCCGGGGGAGCGGCAATGGGGGAGGGTGCGAATTTGGGGGGCTCGATGCCATTTCCGAGCCCCCATTGTGGATGCCCTAAGGAACTCTTTATTCTATTACTATTGAACTCACGCTTTCGAATCCCACCAACTAGTTGGTAGAACTTTCGAAGAGAAGAACTGGCCGTGTTCTCAACAGTCCAGAACTTGTTCCTTCCAATAATGGAAATGGACAAGGCTATAATTTGAATCCATGGCATTGGAAGCAACCAAGGGACGGTTGATGCTGTTGGGAGTGGAGTGCTTCAAGTCACAAGAATAGAATAGGTAGTGCAGCTTAATCGATACTAGATGATACTTTCAATATATGTAAATGATTACGCCTTAATAAATACTCCCTCCATCTTATTTATATAGGCTTGTTTTTCTTTTACAAATGTCCCAAATATATAGGCTTATTTATATAAAAGTAATGTTTTTTTAACTCATTTACTATTATATCCCGATTTAATTCTTTAATTTACTTAAACTTAATTCACCATTGCATAATAAATATGAGCATATTAGGAAGTTTACTTATACTTTTTTATTTCCAATTATTTTTCTTAATCCTTGTGTAAATTCCAATCAACTTATATATATGGGACAAAGAGAGTAATATTTTTCACATATATAAATGAGATTTTCAATATATGTAGAGACACAAATATTATTCCATCACGATGTACAATGTCTAGGAGCCAGCACGGAAAGTCCGACTTCCAAATCATTACATCATAAGAAAGGATAGCAAAATTAGGTAGACTATGAGCTGCCCGATTAGCTTCCCTGCGGGCAATGACAGAAATCCAAGACCACCTTCTCTTTTGGTTGTATAATAGGTGTTGTTCTCCAAAGAAAAGCCAATTCCAAGAATCATGGCATGAAGTTTTCCAAGAAGAATATGCGCGCAGTACTCATATGATATCTTAAGATGAAGCCCACTCCCATAGCATGATGGACAGACACATCCTTGCATGGTGGCATCCCAGACCTTCGGCAGCATTGCTAACGTCCCCCACAAAATGATGAACCAACATTCCAACCCTTCCATATTGAATCTCCATAAGCTTTGGATCTCCCTCCAAAAATCAGACTTTTTCAAGACCACGTTCACCAACTCACCATGAGAAGTAGTGCCCCATGCTTTCTTACACCAGTTATACCGGAAGATGAGGTTTGCCTCAGCATGCAAAGTGCTTCATCTTCGGCGGAACATTTAAAGACCAGACCCAACCCCACCACTCCTTGCTATCGGACCAAGAAGTGGAAGGGTGCAGAATATAGATATCCCAACTTCACAGAATATCTCCCTTTTCTCATCATAACTCCAATATCTGATATCCTCTGCCCAATTCTTTGCAAGTTTGATAGAAGCAATACCTTCCACCTCAAAAGGTAAAAAAGATTCAGCCAACACTCAGTATTCCACTTCGTCAGGCCAGCAAAAAATCAACAACTCATTGATCGTCATTTGGCACCCAAATGCAAGCGCGCCTACTAGTGGATCCCGGAACGACCGTAGTAAACACTTTCAATATGCGTAAATAACATTGTTTGCATTAATAAATGATACTTATGATATATGTAAATGACACTTTTTATATATGTAAATAACACTTCAACATATATAAATGATCCTTTCAATATATGTAAATGATACTATTTACATATATTGAAACTAAGAACATAACATGGCTTAGGCCGTATTTGGACATAACTTTATAATAATCTCAAGGAAAAGGAAACTACCAAACTAGATATCACTTGGCCATGTCAAATTCTAGCACACTATTCAATAGAATACAAGCAATGATCTTGGCAACTATACAAAAAAATGAATTAACCATATTTCAGAACCAGGAAGCACAAGATGACTATTAATGGGAATTAGCAAGGTACCTATTAGAGTCCTTCAACTGGCAGCAATGTGTAGAGACACTACCTATCCCGGACCCAATAGGCAGCAAAGCTTATAGGAATTGCACAGCTACCACAATTTACCACATCAACTTAGATTAATACTACTTTATTATAGATATATACCAATTTTGGTGTCACGTTCAAATCATAAACATTCTCAACCAATTTTTAATAAAGCTAAAAGCATAATCAGAAAACTAGAGAAGGTTGTAAAGTAATCTCAATGTAAATCATTCCTCTAAAACAAAGATATCAACAAAAGCCAAGAACAGATTACGCAGAACATTAGGACTCTTGGTAACAGAGGAACATTGTGACAAAATTCATAATCATAGAAAAAATATGGGGCAATAAAAGCCAAAAACAGATTACGCAGAACATTAGGACTCTCGGTAACAGAGGAACATTGTGACAAAATTCATAATCATAGTAAAAGATAACTGAGTTAAGCAGGATAGGTACATACATTAAGCACGAGATTCATACAAGTTCAAAATCTAAGAAATTAATTTACCTAAGCATTATAACTTTATACAAGATTCTTGAGCATTCACTTAAAGCTTCTTTTCCATCCGTGCTTGACACATTTTTGTGATACATTCTTGGCCAATCTCATCATAATAAGGCCTAATAAACATGTTAAAGAATCTATCATCTGTAAATCTAGCAAATGCTGAAAGAGAAGGCCATTTTTCAATGAGATTCCTACTTTCCAGAAGTCTCAGAATTTGCATCCGAGGCTCAAGCCTCTTCTCAATACTGTACCCAATTGCTGATGGACAAGTGACAATATTGGATTTATTGTATTTACCGGTATCAAGCACAAGCTCTATTTTATTCTTCATTGTCTTTGCAGATGCTGAAAACACACTAGGTTGCTTCCTGAACATTGTGAATATGTCATCATCAGAAAATCCCGAATCACGGAGAGTTTCCAACTTGACTTCCCACATCCCTTCACTCGTACAAGAGAAAACTGCGAGAGACTGGATAAAAACAATCGAAGTTTGAGGAATCCCAAATTTGATGGCCCTGTCTACAGATTTTCTCATAATATCCGGCTTGACCAAGAAACATCTTGGATTAGCGTAGAGGAAATGAAGGATACGCTCCATTGGTATACTGCAGCTCTTCAAGATTTCCACATTTGGCATTAAGGTTTTCTCCAAATCGGACACTAAAAACCATGCGCATTTTTTAAGAAGTCTGGCCACCTCATCATTGGATCCGAGCAAGGCCTTTAGCATCGATAAGGAAGGAATGACTTTGCTGGCCATACATGAATGCAAAATCCCCTGATTACTGGAAATTATCTTGGCAATCTCCTCGGAAGAAAGCCCCAAGTCTTGGAATACCTTGAATCTGGATTTAAAACCCTCAGTAGTAAATCCTAGAACCCGAGGATCATATATGACGAGTTTCTGCAGCTGAGTAGTCGTAAAGCTATTCTCTCTCAGGAACGACAGTAATGAATCAGCTCTTTCATGGCTTCTAAATTTAGGTAAGCGCGATGAAGCAAGTGCAGTCAATTCAGGACAAAATTGATGTTTATGAACCAATACATCGTAAATTTCAGGGGAAGGGATGAATGGTCTTTTGGCTCTCGCAGTGGAAAAAAAGTGGAATGAGAGAACATTGGGGTTGCAGAGAAATGAATTAGGGTTTGAAAACAAACAGGAGAGAGTATTGCGAGCAATTGGAATCATAATGGAGAAAATGCGGTAATAAAACGAGAAGAATGAATTGTGTTGGGAGATGGAAACGACTTGCCTGCCAAATCCAAGGACTCAAATTTCTTTCTCCACCAGTGTGGTGCCGTCGCCATTGGAGTGAGGGAGGACGAGGAAATTACTTATAATTCCTTTTTATATATATATATATATATATATATATATATATATATATAGTGTAAATATACATTTCTTTGCATTTTTTTTGAAGCGGTAAATATACATATAAGATAAATAATTGACGTGTAGGTTCTTAAAAATACGTAATCTTCGTCTTCAAAGAGTGTGTACACTTTTTTAGAACACCAATTTTCGAAATAATATATTTTTTAGAGGGTATTTTTAGAGATATTGGTTAATAAAAATGACTTGTACTTCCTCGGTCATTGATAAAATTTTCTATTTTTTATTTTTGGAATAAAAACCTTATATTTTATTTTTGGTCTGTACCCTTTCAAATATAATATCTTATTTATCTTTTACATTTTTATAGTCTAATTATATTATATTCTCACCACTCTTAAACAACTTCATCTTAAAATTCGTGTCACTCACCCCTAAGAAGTAGGAAGTTTTATCATAAACAGAGAGTATTATTTTTAGTATTATGATTCTAATAGGACAAACGAAAATGATAAAATGCACACTTTTATGAATAAAAATAGTAGTAGTATATTTTAATTCATGATCAGTTCAATGTTGTTGTATCAATAGTTTATCATTGATGTTTGTGAACATTTATTTGTAGCATTGCGATAAAAATTGTACTCCTATTGAGAATTTTGTGTATGATGATGTTTTTTTAAAATCAATAAATCTATGCAGCCACATTGTGGCCACCCACAAACTAATATAATAAGGACAATCTTGATTTATTTAATTTACTTTTTAAATAAAAATAGGATTTAATTATTTTATTATATTCTCTACATTGTATTTATTTTTTTAAAATTTGTTTACATTTTTTATTTTTTTATAATAAAAATAAAAAAGCTACCAAAAAATTGCAAAAAAATAACTATAATGTAGAGAATATGATGAAATAACTAAATCTTATTTTTATTTTAAAAAATAAGTTAAATAAATTAAATTATTTTCTATTTAGGTAAATTGTGGGTGGCCACAATGTGACTGTTTAACATTACTCTTTTAAAATTTATGATAAACATATATTATAATGTATTCTTTATACAATTTATTGTAATTATCGTCAAACATAACCTCGTAGTCGATTAAACAGATGATTAGGGCATGTTTGCTAAGTATGGCAAGATTATGCATGATTAATAATCTCTGGAAAGCCCATTATTCACAAGGTTTGGTTATTAATCTTAATCCTTGTTTGCTAAACTAGCTTAAATGTCATTTATCTACGGATTTCAATTTGGTAACTCTTTCTACAATTCAAGAATAGACATCGAAATTACTCTTCTACCCTCATTCAAATTTAATAAATACATTCCCTACCCCTCTCTACTTGAAACAAAACACACGAAAGCAACCACTTGTCCTCTGATATGTTCATTTTGTAATTCAATCATCTGAAGGTCCAGTGACCATTTGTCCTCTGATATGTTGAGCCAGAAGTTGAATGTTGATTCAAGTAGCTTAGATAATTTGAAAATGTTTCAGACATCTTTCTCAGATATGAGTTCATTTTAGTCTTTAATATAATCATATTCACTTAGCCGCTGCTGCGCTTTAAGTAATGAGCTAAAAGAATAGTTTAGTGAACATAACATGCAACCCTCCAGTCACGATTGGATGGATAAAGAATTTTCCTGCTTTCTAGGTGAGCATCTTAGGAGAATGAACTAGATGACCACCTACAGATGCTTCTTGGAACAAATCATAGACAAGATTACATTTGCTTGTACCACGCCTCAAATCCTTGAATACACCCCACTGCGGAACCGAGGAGGGAGATGAACATGGACCGGATAGTTGTCCCCACAGCCGACGACATAGCTCAAGTTCTTGGGATTCTTGCCAAGAATGTAATCAGCCTTCCAAAGATTGGATTTTTCAGTAGCAAATTCAGCACAAACAAGCAAGAAGAAGATGATTGATATATATATATACTTGTGATTTTGCAAAGATGAGAAGATCTCGAGGCTGGAGTTGGGCTTCCGGGCATTTCACAACGCCTTTTGCCTTTGCAAGATATTCCGAATGACGAATGCAGCAGAGGCAGAGTACTGCAGATTGTTCCACTCCCATAGATAGAGCAGTCCACCTAAAGAGGAAACATAACAACATTGTTCAAGGATGGACGTTTCATGCAAGAATGATGATTGAAAAGGTTAAAATCGAGGTGCTGCTACTGCTACTAACCAGGAGTCATGGGCACATTGTAGCTGTCGTTCTTCTGCATGCAGGCGCAGGTGAAGTAATCAGCCTTGGCTTGGTATTGCTGCAATGTGGAAGTGTATGCTCCTCCACCTCCATGCATCAACACCTACACACATTTCAGACCGAGAAGGTTACAATTTTTTCGACTAATTTACCTTAAAAGTAGGAAAGTAGGAGCCATTTTTTCTAGATTTTGTGCTGCATTACCTTTAAGAGAAGAATCTGAACTCCAGTATACTTGTTGTCCCAAGAGAACTCCTTCACAGCTCATTAGTTTTGCTTAAGCTAGTATTTCATATCCTAAAACTATATTCATTTGCTTAAGCTAGTATTACATAGTGCGAGAGAGCAAAATTTTGAAGATTACAACTTTTCAACCAAAGCCCCCATCAAAACAAGACAAAGTCAAAACATGCAATTCTTGCACAAAAAATAAAAAATAAACCATCAATAAATCAAGAATTACAACAAGGACTGCAGCAAACAAATAAAATTCCATCAATTACACCTAACTCAATAACCCCATCACAAATCAAATCAAAACAAAACCGATCAAAAACAGCATCCATTTTCACGCAAAACCCACAAGAAACAGCAAACATAAAAATAACATTAGACTAAATAATAGTCTTGCCTTACCAAAGCTAGCAAACAGGCCCTTGGTAAGATTTGTTTATTATTATTATTATTATTATTATTATTAGGGTTAATAGCCGGAAAATACACGAACTATTTTGAGATTTGCATATTGCACATGACCTTCAAAATTAGCCCCAGAATACATGACCTTTCAATTTAATCGCAATTTGCACCCGGCGAAAGTTCCGGCCACTCTTATGTTTGACCGGCAATGACGTGGAAAAAATTTTAAACTACGTGGCATTACACTTGGCATTTTTTACACAGTGGAATGCCACGCGTTCAAAACGACGTCGTTTTGATAGGGAGAAAAAATAAAAAAAATAAAGAAAAATGTCTTCTTCTTCAATCTCCTGCCCCGCCGCCGTTCATCCCCGCCGCTGCGACTTCCTCTCCCGTCCACCGAGCTTCCGAGGCCATCGAAGCAGCCCAGCCGCTGCGACTTCCTCTCCCGACCACCGAGCATCCGAGGCCATCGAAGCAGCCCAGCCGCTGCGACTTCCTCTCCCGACCATCGGAGGCCACCGCGACTTCCTCTTCCCCCACGATCTGCCGCCCTCCACCTCAGGCCACCGCCTCCGTCTCAGATCTGGATTGGGGATCTAGGGGCGGAGACATGGACGGTGGCTGTGTCGTCGCCGGATTTCAGAGCGAGGATTACTTTAAATCCCCCAGCCTTCTCTTTTCAGTAACCCTACTTCAACCTCCCTCTGCAACTCCGACATCGACGCCGCAACAGCAGCAGCAGACCGGCACCTACCTCCCCGGCTTCTCCTCCGCCGCCAACAGACCGACGACGCCGCCCTTCGTCTCTCATTCTGACTCAAAATACGAAAACCCCCAAAAATTCTTCCAATTTCAGAACCCTTCTCCTTAAATCCCTAAATCTCTCTGAAATCCCCTCTCCTTCTGTCACACGTCAATAGCCAACGGCTGCCGCCGTTTCACCCTCGATTCACGGCGAGAATCGCCGCCCTACTCTCAACCGGTGACAATAGCAGGGTGTCGAGATTTGGTGGCTGAGGATTTGGTGCGTTGTGTGTGTGAGTTCTCATGTGTCAGTGTGTGTGCTTGGTCTGTGTGTGAGAGACGAGAGAGAGGGAAGTCGGGAGAGGTTAGGCCGGCTGGCTGCTCGCCGGAGCAGAGGAGAGAGGGGGCGCGGCGGGAGAGAAATGGGCCAGAGAGAGAGAGAGTCAGGGGGAGGGGCGCCGGATTTCATGTTTTTTTGTTTTTTTATTTATTTTTTTATTTAAAAAAACTTGACAAAAACGACGTCGTTTTACTTGATCGCCGGTGCGTCCACGTCAACAAAATCCGATGGCCATGTCACCACCGATCAAAGTGTTAGTCAACGCGGGTGCAAATTGCGATTAAATTGAAAAGTCATGTATTCTGGGGCTAATTTTGAAGGTCATGTGCAATATGCAAATCTCAAAATAGTTGGTGTATTTTCCGGCTATTAACCCTTATTATTATTATTATTATTATTATTTTTTAAAGGAACAAATAGTACGATTTAATTGTTTAAGATGGAGCAGCAAAAACAAAGACATAAATAGCCACAGATTCCCGGAATCAAACTCACAAGTTCAAGAAATCAACTACGACATGCTCAAGACACTAGCAAATACTTAGACAGGCCATCCTATCTATTGGGGCGCGCTCCAGTGAGACCCCCTATTTTTCGTGAGACACTAAGTACAATGAATAAAACATATATACTGATGAACAAGGGCCACAAGACGGTATATACTAATGAATAATGAAATTTAAAATATTTCACTCCCTCCACAATTCGAATCCTAAGAAAAAAAATTCTTCCTTTAGATACAATATCAGCCATAGAATTGATAAAATAAACGCACGAGATCGTGCCTCGGGTCTCACCAAATATAGGGGGTGTGGGCTAGAATAAAAACACTCTTAAGTGTATAAAATATAAACGTTTCTTAATGTACGAATTTTATGTAGAACACGTATGAATTTATCCAACAGAGTTACGAATTGCGAAAAATAAATTTTAGTTACCTTTGGGATTCGAACTCAGGACCACGAATTCATCCAACAGGGTTACGGTTGAATCTTGATGATCTAAGGGCTGAAAATCATTTATATTTTATACACTTAAGAGTGTTTTTATTCTAGCCTCCCCTATATATATATATATATATATATCCTTATGATTAGGATTTCTCTAATACCATCCTATTAATGATATATGAATCACACAAAATTAATTCAAATGATAGAACTGATAAACGACTATCCTAAAATTCGAATCAATCTTATCTTAGTAGACAATATATTAGCCTATACTATTTTTATTCTAGATTCATCCTCAAAAATAAACTTGCTCTAAAGTTAAATTATATTGCAAATGCATAAATTGCAGAGAGTAATCAAAATGAGAAGCCAAATCAATTCAAATTTGAACTTGAATTTCTATCCACAGCAAATCAAAAATAGGAGTTATACTGACTTCATCTTGGCGACAGACACGGTGAAGAAAACATGGCAATTGACGCAAGGATCATATACTCTCGGAATTCCAGCTTGATGTTGTTGCTGTGGAGCCTCTTCGTCTTCTTCACCACATAGAAGAATCATGTTCCAGCTGCCGATACCAACCAACATAGCACCTGCCTTCTTCTTCTCCCCCATTTTACCAAATTTTAGGGCAACCTAACTTCACCACCTAAAATTCGCAAACATCTCAACACAGATAGAATAAAGAATTACAGATTCAAGGTATCCCCTTGTAATTCTTCTCGAATAGGAAATTGTATTCATCGCAAACAAATTAATCCATAGCTTTCATATTGAGTAACATATAAAATGAAGATTTAAATTTACTATTGATAGTAAGGAAATAAACAAAGAAATTAAAGCGAGGGATTACAGGATAATTTAGAAAGAAAGAAATTTATTCGTTACCATCCCATGAAATTGGAAGGGTGGAAGCAATACGAAGATATTGATAGATAGTACAAATTTTGGGGTCACCTTCAAATCATAAACATTCTCAACTAGTTGATAATAATGAGAAAACCATAGATACATAATTGTCACAACCAACCAGGTTGATAGCCTTCAATGCAAATTAAAAAATGAAAAACGTTGAACATCAATGCTTTTTTATCAAACAAATAAAAGTGCCAATCCTAAAAAAAAAATTTTTTTATAGATTTCTGAATCTCAATATATGAAGTTTGTTTCAAGTTCTTTCTTGCTTTAACATAGCTCAAGATTGTGGAAAATGCAAAAGGAACATGATTCCACATGCATAACATAAGAATGAGGTGAATGATATAAACTTTTTTACTTTTTCCCATCATGTGCAATGGTCCAAGTGTTTTGGATAATTACAGGATTCTCAGTTATTTTATCACCATGGAGCCTGACATTATAATACATAGGATATCAGGTGCCTTATTATTGCATGAAATCAAATGCAAATTGTATGTCACTGCAATGAAAAAGTATGATTTCTAGAATCACAACTAGCTACCCCAAACAGAGCAACTCTCTATCTCTCTCTTAATGATATATAGCATCACCCCATTTTACTCATCAACAGTTTCAGCTCCAATCCCCAAAGATTACAATCTTATACCATCTAAGTAGGGATGTCGATCGGGCCAACCAACCGAATTTTGGGTCAGACCTATCGGATTGTCAAGTTATTCGGATGTGGGCTAATCGGGTTGAAAAAAATTAGGGTTAGAAATTTCCAACCCTTACCCTAAACGTTTGGGTTTCGGGATAGCCCATCGGGCTAGCATGGATACCAAACACACACTAAAACAGTGGGCTTCGACTTTCCTCTAATCATCATGATGAAAATTAGTCCTAAGAAAAGGAAGATTAGTCCAAACACTTCTCAAGAGTATACAAGTTATTTTAAGAAGCTAATATCTATATAGTGCAAGTAGCATCAAAGCAAATAAAACCCTATCACTATAGTTAAAAAACTCAATAATCAGTATTATAGAGAAAGTTGTAAAGTAATCTCAATGTAAGACATTCCTCTAAAAACAAAGATATCAACAAAATCCAAGAATAGATAGTAGTCCATGACTACACAGAACATTAGGACTCAGAAGCAGAGGAACATTACTAAGAAGGTCAGGACAAAATTCATAATCATAGATAATGTGGTAGGGCAATAAAAGCTGCAATTAACAAGATTACTTAGATTAGCACCATAAGTACACGCATTAAGCACAAGTTTCATACAAGTTCAAAATCTACGAAATTAATTTACCTAAGCATTAAAACTTCATACAACTTTCTTGAGCATTCAATTAAAGCTTCATCTCCCCTTTGCGCTTGAATATATTGTGCTTGGCCAATCTCCTCATAGAAAGGCCTAACAAAGTTCTCCAAAAAGTTATAATATGTAGATTTAGAAACACTTCAAAGACTAGACCACTTTTCTGAAGAACTCCGGCATACCACTTCTTATAGATCTATCTTTTTCTGCCTTCCGCCAAATATCTTTGTGATGTTTTCTTCACCAATCTTATCATAATAGGGCCTAATAAATCTCTCAAAGAATCTATCATCTGTAAATGAAGCAACTCTTGAAAGAGAAGGCCATTGTTGAATGAGATTCCTACTTTCCATGAGTCCCAGAATTTGCAGCCGTGGCTGAAGCCTCTTCTCAATGCTGCGCCCAAGGGCCGTTGAGTTAGAGACAATATTGGCGATATTGTACTTCCCGGTAGCAAGCAGAAGCTCTATTTTATTCTTCATTGTCTTTGTGGATGCTGAAAACACATTAGGTTGCTTCCTAAACATTGTGAATATATCGTCATCAGAAAATCCCAAATCACGGAGAGTTTCCAACTTGACTTCCCACATCCCTTCACTCGTATGAGAGAGAGCTGCAACAGCATAGATAAAAGCAGTCGAAGTCTGAGGAACTTCAAATTTGATGGCCCCGTCTACAGATTTTCTCATAATATCCGGTTTGACCAAGAAACATCTTGGATTAGTGTAGAGGAAATGAAGGATACGCTCGATTGGTATACTGCAGCTCTTCAAGATTTCCACATTTGGCATTAAGGTTTTTTCCAAATCGTGTGTCAAAAACCATGCGCATTTTTTTAGAAGTCTGGCCACCTCATCATTGGATCCGAGCAAGGCCTTTAGCATCGATAAGGAAGGAATGACTTTGCTGGCCATACATGAATGCAAAATCCCCTGATTACTGGAAATTATCTTGGCAATCTCCTCGGAAGAAAGCCCCAAGTCTTGGAATACCTTGAGTCTGGATTTAAAACCCTCAATAGTAAATCCTAGAATCCGAGGATTATGTATGACGAGTTTCTCCAGCTGAGTAGTCGTAAAGCTATTTTCTTTGAGGAACGACAGTATTGAATCAGCTCTTTCGGGACTTCTGAATTTAGGTAAGCGCGATGAAGCATGTGCAGCCAATTCAGGAGAAAATTGGTGGTTATGGACCAACACATCGTAAATTTCAGGGGAAGGGATTATGAATCTTTTGGCTCTCGCAGCGGAGAAAAAGTGGAATGAGAGAACATTGGGGTTGCAGAGGTATGAATTAGGGTTTGAAAACAAGCAGGAGAGATTATTGCGAGCAATTGAAATCATAATAATGGAGAAAATGCGGTAATAAAACGAGAAGAATCAATTGTGTTGGGAGATGGAAATGACTTGCCTGCCAAATCCAAGGACTCAGAGTTTCTGGATTGAGGGTTTCTTTATCATCGCCATCGCCGTTGCAAAGGAGGGAAGAAGCGATATCTTTCAATTTCTTTCTTTCGGCCGTTGACCTTTATAACAAAGCAAAAACATTTTAACTATATTTAGGTTAATATTAAGGGAAAATTGCACCTAAATACACAAACTTTGCCGAAAATCCATATTTGACGCGAAGTTAGAAATTTACATTTTAATACACCAATTTAAGAAGTTGTTCAATTTTGACACATTTTTCAATTCCGGCGACCGGCATTCTGACGTGGACGCCGGAATGCCACATCATCACCACGTCACACACACACACACACTCCACTCTCTCTCTCTCACACCCCACTCTCTCTCTCTCTATACACGTCACCTTCCCCCTTCTCTCTCATCACTCTCGCCGCCCTCCACCCTCTTTCTCCCTACCTCTCTTCCCTCTTCTCTCCTGCCGGCGCCGCCCCATCACACGTCACCTTCCCCCCGTCGGACCCTCCCCCTCCCCAGAACCGCATCGCTGCTCTCGGCGGTGCGCCCCATCACAGCTACCTTCTCATCGATGCGCCAGCCGCGCCATGACGCTGCCCGAGCACAGCAGCTCGCCGCCGCCCGAACAGAAGCCGGCGAGAGTCGGGCGAAATCGTGCAGATCCAGAGCCTCCGCGGCACGCACCACCTAGATCTGTTGCTCAGTCAAACCGCGCGACTCACCGCAGCACCCACTCACAGTTTCAGATTCGAAAACTCAGGAGCTCCCACCTCCTTCTCCGGTCACCATCCGGACTTGACGGATAAGAGTGGTCTGAAAACCGCCGCGATAGAGCCCGCCGCCGCCTCTAGCCAGCCTATCAGGCTTCGCCGTCGGATCCAGGAGAGCCTACCACCTCCTCTCTTCGATTCTCGGCGGACGTCGAGATCTGAGCCATCGCCGCCTTCATCAAGGGCCTCCCATTCCCGCTCAAAGGAAAACCCTAGATCTGCAAATCTGTGGAGGTGAGGGAAAACGGTGGTGGTGGGAAATCCGGTTGGTTTGGTTGGTGGAGGTGGCGGGTGCGCCGCCCCTCTGGGGAGGGGGAAGTGGCTGACGGCGGGAGGGAGGGCTCGGCGGCGGTGGTGCGACGCGGTTCTGGGGAGGGGGAGGGGGAGGGTCCGACGGGGGGAGGGGGGAGGTGACGTGTAGAGAGTGAGAGAGAGTGGGTGTGTGACGTGGCTGCGACATTGGCATTCCGGCGTCCACGTCAGAATGCCGGTCGCCGGAATTGAAAAATGTGTCAAAATTGAACAACTTCTTAAATTGGTGTATTAAAATGTAAATTTCTAACTTCGCGTCAAATATGGATTTTCGGCAAAGTTTGTGTATTTAGGTGCAATTTTCCCTAATATTAATTATATCTTGAGTTATTAAAAATAGTTTTTAGAACTTTAAAATATTAATTTTTATTAGTTAGGAACTTAGGATTAATATCACTTATTCTATCACAATTTTAAAAGAATATCTTAACGTTGTTATCAAAAAAATATATCTCATCTCAGTAAGAATCATACTTTAAAACTTTAAAAATATTTATCACTTATTCTATGTGATAAAAATTGTGGCTTTATTATTATATTGAGACGTCTCTGAAAATTGTGGTATTTCTTAATTAGGAAATGACTCCACAAACTTTTCCTCTCACTATTTACTAAAACAATGTAAGACTCAATCTCCACTTAAATACAATTATCTCATTTTTTTCTTAAAACTTGTGTCGTCATCTCTTTTGGTCCATAATTTTTAAGGACAATTTTTAAGGACGGAGGGAGTACATATTATTAAGATTTAGATTTTTGATAAATAATTGACATGTAGGTAAGTGTAGGTTCTTAAAAATATTTATCTTCGTCTCCACACTTTTCGATCATTTTACTTTCCTTTCTTTGGGCAAGTGTAGGTAAGGAGAAAGATGTAAAAAGACAATTTGATATAACCATCCTCTGCGCAATCACCGCATCTCCATTTACTAATTCTTCTACATTGATTCAAATCATAAAAGAAAAATGCAGAAAGGTTCTTGAGAAATTGGCTGCAAGTCGACGGTGGATGTGAAGCATCTCCAATTTTCAATCTGCGCCGGAGTAATCAACCGCAAATTGATGGTGTCGAGGGAGATTCAATTTTTTTTTTTTAAAGAGGACGACAAATCGACAGTGGGTTGTATACAAGTATATTTGAATTGCACACAACATATATTGGAGTTGCACACGAAGTTGCATACAAGATGTATTGGATACTACGCATATTGGAGTTACATTTATTATATTATATGGTTGCACATATATAATTGTCTAACACAAAATCTTGGGTACACTCGAGTGTACCGTACAATCGGTTTGACCTGTACCCAAAATAGTGTTATTTATATGGTTTGAATCAGGATATGAATTCAAATCAGGTGCGGGTCAAAATCTAAGTGAAGGTGCAACCCAGTTGTACGGTACACCCGGGTATACTTAAGACCACCTCATTTTCTAATTGCATGAGTACTTTTCATAGTATATTGAAATTGCACACAAGGTATATTGGATATTACATATATTGAAGTTGCATTTGTTATATTATATGGTTGCACAAATATAATTTTGTAATTATAAAAATCTTATGTTATAATATAATGTTTTTTTTTATAAATATGTTAGTTGCATGAATAATAATTTAAACTTGCATAACTGCTAATTCTTTGTTGCATTGTAGTTAAATGTGAGAATAAAAATAATAATATAATAACCAAACTTAATTAAAAAAATTAACTGATCGTTCAAAAACATGAAAGGAATAATGAAGACAATCAATATCAAATCCCTTAAAAATCTCCCATTATCATATTTAAAAATAATAAAATTGCATTGCTAACCTTCTAAACATAAAAAAGGATGAAACAAAACAACAACACACACAAAAAAAAAATCAAACAAATCGACATCAACCATATTTAAATCCTAACCGCAAGATATATACAATTGAGGGCTTAGATTAGTTCTTATTTCTCACATTCATTTTGATGTTTCCCCTTTTCCTTTTTTTTCTTTCTTTTCTTCTTTTTCTTTATTTTAAAGATGAGAAGACATAGAAGACAGAAATTACCCAAAAATATGAAAAAGATAATTATTGATCAACAAGAGTCCAACACCGAGACAACAATACACAACACACACTAGTCCTATGAATGAAGAAGAGGACAGAAGCACAAGTCTTATTATAGATGACATAGCATGAGAAATTTAAAGTACATAAGGATGGAGCTGAAGCAGCTTCTTCCAAGATGGCCTACTACTAATATCATCCCACCATCTGCTCACATTCTTCCTATCCCTAATCATATACTCTTTCTTCAGACTGCTCATCAAGTAGTTTCCAAACGGGATGTTGCTCAGGTCCGCCAGGCTGAACCCGTCCCCGCCCAGATATTTGCTTCTCGACAGCCTCTCCTCGTACACGTCCAAAGTCTTTGCAAGCTTTTCCTCGTCTTCACGGATGCGTTCTGGGTCGGGCGTGATGCCCATTTTCGGGTTAATCAAGAGTTGAACTACGAGGTCGTAGAGCGGTGGCTGCAAGTTGTGTGCCTCCACTTCCAACCACTGCTCTATTAGGCCTCTTTCCTCTATTGTGTTGCCTAATAGCTCACTACCTTGACACCTATATTTCTCTGCATAGTATCTTATGATGGCTCTTGATTCTGCACAACACATCAAATTGATTCAAATAAAGCAAACAAAATGTTTTCCACAACCATAATTGAACCGCCACCACAAAATTCGCCCTACTGCTCAGCTGAATCAAAATTCAAAAACCATGATTATATTTTTTCTTTTTCCGAAGAAAATTTCGAAACCATGCTTAAACCCATAAAAATGTTTTCTGCCTACAAATCATACCTAACTGTAAAACAAGAAAGTAAAAAAATCAATCTGCATCATTATATAATCCACAATTACCTAAAATAAATATTTTATGATGTATAAAAACATTAGCATAAAGAAAGCATTATTGTATATCTAAAGCAAAATAATCATAAAACATAAAAGCATTATTCCGCAGAAAAACGAATTTACAGCCATCCATTTAGTTTAGATTTATATTATAGATCACAATAACTTGTAATTTCGAGGAAAATATCTATATGAATTCATCTATAAATATATAGTAACTAAAAGAGCAATTAAATGTCTGGAAAATAAGTTTTTACCATATAACTTGTAGTCTCCATCCTCAATAACAGGAAGAACTCCAAAAGGCTGCAAAATTAAAAAATCCAAAAAATTATCCTAAAATCCCTAATCTTGATAACATGTAGACTTGTAATGAATATTAGAGAGAAATTAAAGAGACCTGCAGCTGAAGATAGTGAGGAGATCTATGCTCGCCTTTAAAGAGGTCAACGTGGACAACCTCGTAGTCGATCTCCTTTTCGATCAAACAGAGGATTACTCTCTTAGGAGAAGCGTAGGCTGGTCCGTACACCTTCACCACCATTTTTGCTCATATAATTTTTTTCCTGTTTTTTTCTTGTGATGCACAAAAAGGAGTGAAACGGTGGAATTTTATACTAAAAAAGGGAGTCTTATCGCAATCTCGTATCTACCTTTGTCATATTTCAATATTTTACCGTCACTCATGACACTGCTGAAATAAGATTTTATTAAAAGAAAAGAAACTTAACAACGGAGAACCAAAAACCCTTGAAAGCACAAAGCTGCAGACTAAGGGCCGAGCCTCGTTAAAAACCTCATAACAGCTGAGGAAAAAGAGTACTCGTCAAGGACCAAGGTTGACAGAGCTGAGTTAGGAGGTCTCAAGGATTCCGGCCGAACCATTACCCTTAGGCCTCCCGGCTCACAACCGATCCAGAACCAAGAGAAAAAAAAACCAAAAAATTAAGCGAATCGAGTAAAATAGGGAATAGAAACATCTTCCTTGACAAAATCATTTAAACCAGCAATGGCATGAGGCCAAAAACCCTCCTCCGAAGCTTGTGAAGCCAAAAAATCCGCCGATCTGTTGCCCTCGCGAAAGATGTGAGAAATGCGCCACGTGAAAGTATGGAGTTTGGAGAGAGCAAGCTGCCACCGAGGCTTGAATCTCCAAGGAACCGTCTCAGAAAGCGACCTAAGAAGCTGAACCACGTAAGAAGAATCCGACTCAAACCAAACTCTCTCCCAATTTGCGCGATGTGCAGATTCAATCGCAATAATAATAGCTAAAAGCTCTGCTTCGAACGCAACCCCATGGCCGCCTGAAAAATGATAACAACCAAGAACGTCGTTGAAGGCATTCCTAAAGACGCCCCCCGCATGAATCCTCCCTTCCCGGACCGAGCCATCAGTATTAACTTTAATCCAAGACGGCGGGGGAAGGTGCCAAGCAACGTAAATAAAGGAAAAAGGCTTCCTGGGTTGTCCAGCGATGGAAAGATTCTTAAGAATGAGAAGATCAGTAACCGAGTTGGCCATAGTGCCAAGGACGAAATTGTTGGCAGCTTCACAAAGAAAAACCCTGACCTGCTTGAGAATGAGGTGGCGTGAAGGTGCTAAATTGTTGTGTATGACGTTGTTGCGGTGAGACCAGAGACTCCAGAGGAGAGAGACCACCCCAACTTTCCACAAATTGCCAACTTGTTTGCTATTTTTCTGGTGGATAGAGAAGCGAATCATGCTGCCCACATCCAACGGCAAAGTTTGCTCAATCAAAAACCAACGAAAGACATCCGCCCAAATAGAAGCCGAGAAGGAGCAGTTCAACAGAACGTGATCCATCGTCTCTTCTGCTGCCGAGCATAAAGGGCAGCGGTTAGGCCCCTGAAAACCAAGTATTTGGGGGTATTTTGTCACTCATGACACAATAAATTATACTTTATCCTTTAAAACGACTTGCTCATTTTTTTTATAATCATTTATACCGCTGAGATATAAATTTTATAAAAGAAAAAAAGAGAGAGAAACTGAACCTAAAATCGCCATGTCAACAATAATTTGGGGGTATTTTGACGCTGAATGCAAAATAAAAAAGAATACAAAGTTTATATATTTATAGGCAGATTTTGAAATTTACGTGCAAAATCGAAAAATAAGAAAAAGTTCAAGTATTTACAGGCCCATACCCCTATCAAAAATGTACTACTAACATTTTTTATTGATATAATTCTAACTTATAGTGGTTAAATTTGTAAAAATAAATACTTTCTTCGTCCATGAAAATTATAGTATGACTCGGAAGGCACATGTTTTAATAAATAGTTGAAAGATGTGAATAAAATATAGAAGCATAACCGATCACCTACCCACTGTGGGCATGCATAACGTGTCCACCATGATGCGGCAATTGTAATAATAGTAAGATAATTTTAATTAGAGTAAGATTTATTAGTTATATTTCCTAATTAAAATTGTCATATCAGTGGTGGGCACATTATGCTTGCCCACGGTGGGTAGGTGATCGGTTCTGAATGTAGAAGATGACCAATAAAAATTGAGTGGAGAAAGAAACTCAACAAAATTGATGTGTTAAATTATTGAGTATTTTGTAAATATTAAGTGTGAATGTGATTTAAAGTATAAAGGGTAATTTGCGAAAAAGAAAACTATAATTTTTATGAACGGATAAAAATAGTAATAAGACTACAATTTTCGTGAATGAAGGGAGTACATAATATCATCCAACTTGTGCATCTTCCTAGTTTGTTGTGATGTTCAATGTCAATAGTGTGAATTTTATTAACTAGTATACGCCCATTCGTGCGATGCACAACGTACATCGAAATTAAACAACAAATTTAAATAAATAAATAAATATAAATAATAAAAAATATAAAATATGTTTTAAAAATAAAATATAATAATTCACATGAATTACTTAATAAAATCCTGATTTTAAAAATTTAAATTTTCAATTTATACAAAGTGTAATTGTAATGATAATTATAGTTATTAAATAAAATTTTAAATTATTCAATAATGAAAATTGCATTATGCATATTATTATATAGTATTATTCATCATAATAATTAAATATTTTCATACACAGACATAAACAAAATTTGTAAATTTTTAATGAAGAGACAAAATAAAATATTTTAATTTTTTCATAACTTAATCATTTTAAATTTATTTTTGATGATTTTTACACTATATTAAATTTAAGATACATATTGATTATTTTTTCATGAATCAAATTTGATGACGTTTAGAAAATAATTAAAATATAAAAAATAAAAAGAAAAAATAGTGAAAAAATTGGTGGAAGAAGAGAGAAAAAGAGAGAGGAAAAAATGGAGGTAAAAAACTCATTTTTTATAAATTATATAGATAAGGGCTGGAAAAATATACCGAAAATTCGGTATACCGGCCATACCGTACCGTAAAATACCGCAAAATACCGAATTTAAGGTATACCGGTTTTTTTGGTAAGGTATGATACCGTACCGAAGATTTACGGTAAGGTAAAGGTATGGATTTTTCAAATACCGGGGTATACCGGTGTATACCGATACCGCGGTATATACCAAAAAAATCAATAAATACCATATTAAAGGTATATACCAGAATACGATATGATACCGTATTACTGGTATACCGAATATTACTGCATATACCGGTGATGCGGTATCATACCTTATTCTGGTATACCTTAATATTCGGTATATACCGGTAATAAGGTACAATACCTTATTCTGATATACCACAGTTGTCCGTATATATTGGTATACCGAAAATCGCGGTATATATCGTATCAAAATTTATAGTTTTAAAATATATAATATTTATTTTTATGTCTATATTTTTAAAAATATTTATAAATTTTATAAAATGATGTATATAATCTATATTATGTGAATATATACAATTGTACATGAATTTATAAATATCATCAAATGATACAAAAATAAATAAAATATAGTATATAGTATAAGTCATACAATAAAATAAAATTGTTTATTTTGATATTATAGTATAGTTATAATATATAACTAAAATTATTGTCTTACAATTGATTATACATCTAACTTATAATAGTTACATATATAATAGCATAGTTATAATATTAGTATTATATTATAAATAATATTACGTCTAACATATAAATTATATGTAACTTATAACATCTATATAATTTACTATATATTACATGAATGCATACAAGTATGCGAATATAAATATCATCAAATGATATAAAAGTGAATAAAATATAACATAATATGTAAGTTATATAATTTAATATAACTGAATTATTTATATTGATATCATAACACAGTTATAATATAATATTATATATTATATAACTAAGATTATTGTACAGTTATAATATAATATTCTATATTATATAACTAAGATTATTGTTCTACAATAAATTATACATCTGACGTGTAACATCTATGTATATAATAGCATAGCTATAATTAATATTGATATTATATTATAACTTAGATTACATCTATTAACTTATAAATCTCATATAACTTATAACATCTATATAGTATATAGTATATACTATATAACTTATAAATTTATAAATATCATCAAATGATACAAAAACAAATAAAATATAGTATATAGTATAAGTTATACAATAAAATAAAATTATTTATTTTGATATTATAGTATAGTTATAATATATAACTAAAATTATTGTTTTACAATAAATTATACATCTAACTTATAATAGTTACATATATAATAGCATAGTTATAATATTAGTATTATATTATAAATAATATTACTTCTAACATATAAATTATATGTAACTTATAACATTTATATAATTTATTATATATTACATGAATGCATACAAGTATGCGAATATAAAGTACGATATACCAATTGAATTTTTTCGATTTTGATAATACCGATTATTTTGGTATACCGTTAAAGTGCGGTATACCGTGAAAGTACGGTATACTGAAATTCGGTAAGGTATACCGAAATAAAGGTACGGTAAAGGTTTTGTATATTCTCCATACCGTACTTAAGGTATACCGAACTAAGGTATACCGTAGGTAAAGGTAAGGTAAAGGTATGAATTTTCTCCATACCGGAGGTAAAGGTAAGGTATAAGGTATGGTCGATTTAATAAGGTATACCGTACCGTGCCACCCCTAGATATTACTAACCGTCCGGGATATTTTTAAATTATATAAATATTTAGAATTTAGCATGATAATTACACTATATTTTATGGTCGGTATGAGTTAGAAAATTTGTTTGTCTTTAAAATGTGCAAAATCTCGTTGATGCTTTAGAAAAGTGGTAAATATATATGGCAGCTAATATATAGGAATATGCACTTCTCATATTCTATATATTTTAGATGACCTATTGTGTACTATCATTTTCAATTTTCAACTTCAATTTCAATTTTCTGTATTTTCTAGTTTCATGTCCTTATTACCCCTAAAAATTGCCTACTCGTATAGTCGTATGTACTAAATTGATTTTATTTCGTTGCAATATATAACTGTAGGAAAGATAATTGTCATAGTTGTTGTGATATTTATAAATGTTCAGCACCACACAACTTACAATAATAGTACACAACAAATTAGCAATTATTTAGATAGAACAAAAATACAAGTTGCCTAAGTCATTGACGGAATCAAACTAAGTTAGTCAAATTCTGGCCCATTTTAACTTTTTTTTTTTGAGGCAACATCTTATCTTAGCAAATCTTTTGATCTGGCTAAATCATACTTTATCCGTCTCACTAGAATAGACTCGTTTTTTATTTTGAGATGTTCCTTTAGAATATGCTCGTTTATAATTTTGAGAAATTAATAATGTACATTAAATGGTTAATTGGTGTGGACCACAATATTTTTTACTTTCAAAGTAAATTTCTTAATTTTCGTGCTCAAAAGAATTGAGTCTATTCTAATGAAACAGAGAGAATAGTTCTTATACTAATTTAAGTTTTGGAAGAGAAAAAAATGACACAAAGGAGAGAGAGAAAAAAAAAAAGCATTGAGATGAGAAAGTTGATATAAATTCTTGTTTATTTGATCATCTCTGGCCCTACGCGGTCGCACTCGAGGATGGCCCCGAAGATAGAAGATAGAAATTGAAAATAAAAGGCCAAAAACCATAATTATTCTTCGATAATTGTAAGATCATATATAACAACAATCATCTAACCACTTTAATATATAATTTTTTTTTTCACATCACTAATATTCATCTTAATTTTTTTTGGCTCTCGCAGTGGAAAAAAAGTGGAATAAGAGAACATTAGGATTGCAGAGAAATGAATTAGGATTTGAAAACAAATAGGAGAGATTATTGCGAGCAATTGGAATCATAATGGAGAAAATACGGTAATACAACGGGAAGAATGAATTGTGTTGGGAGATGGAAACGACTTGCCTGCGAAATCCAAGGACTCAAATTTCTTTCTCCGCCAGTGTGGTGCCGTCGCCGTTGGAGTGAGGGGGAAGGAGATTACTTACAATTCCTTTATTTATTTTTTGACAGGAAAACCAGAACTTGTATTAAGACAAATCGAAAATGGCAATATTTGAAAGCCAAGTGGAAAACTTGACTTCAAGATCATTACATCATTTACAGAAAGAGCAAAGCGAGCTAAAGCTGCTCTATTAGCATCGCGCCGCGCATGAAAGAAATCGAGGACAACATGCTCTCGGGCAAAAGCAAAAGCATCCCACAAATCATCACAAAAAGAGTCCGAGCCATGATGAGTGTCAACAACTGAGTGAATAGCCAACAACGAATTCGAAAAGAGCAACACTGGACTGAAGTCATTAGCTAAACAGAAGCCAATAGCTATCATCATCGCATACAACTCGCCAAGAAGGACAGTGGCTGTGAAACCGATCTGTTGACACCCTGCCGCCACAAGATTTCCTGCTGAATTGCAAAGCACAAAACCCGCGCCAACCTGCCGCCCTTTCTCCTAGTAAGCAACGTCGACGTCAAGGCGAAAAACCTCCGGGGGCGGCGGAAACCAGTAGTCGACCCCCTCCCGCGGCAGGGCTTGCTCCTCAATTAGAACTCGATCTCTAGCTTTCTGAAATTCGTTAAGCATAGTCTCACCCGAGCTCAATGAAAACCCCCGAGTCTTCACTTTCTCCCCATGTTTCATATTACAAATAAATCTCCAAACATACCATAGTAAGAAAATCCATCTCTCCAAGCCTTCAAACCCCATAGAATCATCAACCACCCTGCATAATTCTTCCAGTGGCATATGTTTAGAGGAGCGAATAACACTCCAGAATTCAGTTTCTTTCCAGAGGGGTTGGGCCTTGTTGCACCACAAGAGGCAGTGCGATGGTGAGCCCCAAGCTTGCTTACACCAGAAAGAATTGATACGTTAGGTATTTTTATGCACTTATCCGAACGATAAGACATATTCATTAAAACGCAAATACGTTGGGACATAAAGTGATATTTACCCTTAACTAAATACAACTATGCGTGCATTACTAGCAACTTATTTATAGTTTTATAATGATTTATTTCACGAAAATAATTATTTTCATCATAACTCAACACCTGTAGCTCATATTCTAATTGCAGACTTCATTTTATCAAAACAAGGGACAGCCATGAATACAAGATCTGAATTCCAAAACAACTCTAGAAAACAAAATTTCATAACACAAATAATAATGTAGCTATTGTTCAAAGCACAATGTTAATAAGGAACTCTTTATCTTGTACCACCAAATACCTATACCCTTCTTCTATTACCATTGAACCATCTATTTTAGCTGTGGTGAGATGCTCACATGGATTCAATACAAACTCGATTTCGGCTCTTTGTTTCGGATCCAAGCTCACGCTCTCGAATCCCACCAATTGCTTGATGGGCCTTCCCTCGCCGAGCCTTTCGTGCCTGGCGAAGAGAAGAACCGGGTGCTTCCCAGACATGGGCCCAGTGTTCTCGACTGCTACATAAGTCGAGAACTTAAGCCGTTCACAGTTATCCGATCCAATTTTGGAAACAGACAAGGCTCTAATTGAACTTGAATTTGAACTCCAACTTTCATCCGTGGCGTAGGAAGCGGCTATGAAACGGTTCAAGTTGATGGTGTTGGGAGTGGAGAGCTTCAAGTCATAGGAATAGGTAGTGTAGCTTAACCCGTACCCGAACTCGAACACCTTAGGCCCTTTGTAGAACCGGTAAGTGCGACCCGGGTAGCTCGATTTCGGGTCGGGCCTCATCCTCATGTCCGTCATTGCCACATTAATGAAATTCTTCGGATACCAAGTCATAGGTAACTTCCCCCCTGCAGTGTTTAGTGCACACAAAACCTTCAAATTCGATTTCTCTCTCACACACTCACAAAGCTTAAAAAGACACAATTTGTCAACCTGGATTATGCTCCCCAAATATGATCTGAGACAATGCAATCCCTCCAGCCTCTCCTGGATAACCAGCCCAAAGAATGCTGCCGATCTTCGGGTCGTGTTTCGCGAATTCCACGTCCACGGGCCCACCGCAGACCAGCACCAGGACGACGGGCTTCTTGGCAGCGGCAGCAACAGCCGTGATGAGGCTCTGCTGCATACCCGGGAGGCCCAACTCGACGCGGTCATGATCCTCCTTCTCCTGAGTCTGGTCCAAGCCCATCACCAAAACGACGTAGTCCGCCTTCTTGGCTGCAGCCACAGCAGCCCTAGTCGAGGCCGTCGTGCAGTCAGCGTTACTGCAGCCCTGCACAAACAGGGTGTTGGAGACATAGCCTTTGAGGGCTGTAAGGACCTCCACGTTCCTGCAGGGAGGGCCGTCGTAGTCCCCTCGCAGCACATAGGCATTGGCCGCGTTGTGGCCCACGACGGCCAGTGACCGTGTCTTTGACTTGGACAGAGGCAGCAGATTGGCATCGTTCTTTAACAAAACGATGCCATTTCTTGCAGCCTCGAGGGCCAAGTCTTGGTGAGCCTGGCTGCACACGTCGGCCCGGCCGATGTTGCCGAACAGGTTGCGGCTCGGGTTGCCGTCGAACAAGCCTAGCCGCATCCGGACCTCGAAGAGGTTGTTGAGGGCTCGGTCTACCTGCGATTCGCGCACTTTTTGTTGTTGAATTGCTGATTTGGTGTAGTCCTTCAAGTATGAGCCACAATTCACATCCATGCCTGCATTTTTTATTGGTTCGGTTTTTCTGTTACATTTTTATGTCGTCTCGTGTTTCAATATTATTAAAGTGGAAACATAATGTATAATGGAATTTATAACAAGGAGACGTTTGCATTGAATGATTAGCTTAAGCTTTAGCTTTAATAGATAAAAGTAGTAGGTTAATTCCTTGTTTACTTGAATGAATTGAAACTTTTTCAAATATCCCACGATTCTTGATTATTTCTGTAATTTAAGCTAGTTTTATCTGATTCATATCCTATTAAGAGAATGAAATTGAAAAAAACCTAATTTAGGGATAAAAATACTCAATTATGCATTTGATGAATTATGCAAAGTAAATGCCTCCAAGAATATAAGATGAATCAAAATGATATTTTTAGTGTCCAAGAATATATAAATTAACTTACTATGTGCAAAAATCACATTGATAAAACATCTGCAACTCAAATCTCCTCTACTGACCGAAGAAGAACAACATCAACAACATATTTATAGATTATAAATTATGATCGTCCTAGTGATCATTATAGTGTTTTCCAACAAAATATTCAACTACATTGCACGGTTTTATCTTAGCTACTCACAGCGACTATTTAAGGGTCCATTTTCAGTAAATTTATTTAAAAATGGATGGCAGCTCGAACCATAACATTAAATTCATTTTGCGGAACATTTGTTAGCATGATTCATGTAATTTTGGTCACAAAAGTAGGTGAAGCCTCATTAGAATTTCCACTTAAAATGTGACAGGTGGTATGAATTTTCACTAGAGGACATGAATTACCTTAAAAAGGAAAACGAAAGGCAAACAAACCATATAAGCTCAATGTAATACATACCCACCCAATATACAATTCTCGGTAGCTGGACATGTTTGTTTTATGTTGTTATTTTAAATCGAATAAATATGATTAATTTTGAATAAAAATAGAAGAGAAAGGGTACAAGCATACCAGCTTTGAGTGCAAGTGCCACAGCGTCTTCAGGCTTACGCACATACTTGTGCTTTTCATAGATGGTAGCAACCGCATCGCAATCAGACACGATATACCTGATCAAAATCCAAGAATCAAGCTCACTCTATTCATAAAATCAAGAGATTGGTTAATTGACTTAAAACATACACTAAAATACAAGAAATTAAAAATTAAAAGTGAGGCAAAAAAATGAGATAAGAAAATGCATGTGAAATGACGAATTTACCCATGGAAACCCCACTGCCCGCGGGCAGTTTTGGTGAGGAGATTACGGTCAGCACAGTTTGGAACTCCATTCACACTGTTGTAAGCACACATTATTCCACTGGCCTTGCCTTCTTGCACACAGCTTCTGAAAGGTGGCTGATATGTGTCTGCCAAATCTTGCTGCGTCACCTATATCAAAATGTATTTTTTTGCTTTGGAAATTAGTATTAATATCATCGGTTTTCATTTTGATGAATCTTAATTTCACTCGCAACCAGAAAATTAAGTAGATTCACATAAACTAGACAAATTTTTTAGGTTCGATTTCAACGTAACAGCCCGGTATGCACAAAATAAAAACAAGTTTTGGTGAAATTTGAGTTCATAATCTTTTCGGACATGATTCATGAATTCGACACGCTATCGCTATCGACTAAGAGGGTGTTTGGCTAACTTTATTTTAAAAGCTTATAAATTATACTACTTTCTTCGTCTCATTACAAGTGACTCGAAATTTTTCGTTACGAAAATTAAAGAGAATGTGTAAATTTGTTAAAAGTGAGCCTACACTTTTTTAAGGGTTAAATTTCTTCATTTATAGAAATAGGTCATTTTTTTATTTATAGAAATAGGTCACTTATAGTGGGACGGTTTAAAATAAAATACAGATCACTTTTAGTGGGACGGATGTAGTAATAATTTATGTGATATTTTAAGAGTTTTTTAGATATAATTTTGCAAGAGTTTATAAGTTATCAAAATATTTAGATAATTAAACTTATAAGCTAGATATATATTTTTTTTGCCAAAGAGAGAAAATATATGTTAGAGGGAAAATTAAAAAGAGATGAACTTAAAATGGTATATGATAAAAATAACAAATTATAATTAAATAATATTTGTAAAATAATTGTTGCATATAAAATTATGAGAAAATAAGAGTAAAGAAACTCATCTTTTTGAAACTTATAAGCTCTTGAAACTTATTTTTAAATCTTATAAGTTATTTATGAGTTTATTTTATCAAATATTTTAAAGAAGCTCATAAATTCCTAAATAATTTATAAGCTATTTTAAAGAGCTTATAAACTCAGCCAAACGCCCTCTAATTCACGACCAAATACGAGTCGTGTACAAGTGTGTTTCAGTTATACAGGGATTTATTGAAAACAAATTACAATTATTTGGGTATGATGAATTGAAGTAACATGACTTATTTCAATTTTATTTATGGACGGATGGAATACAATTCCCTCCGTCTCAACTATCTTGAAATCTTTTTTTGGACATGAGATTTAAAAAAATACATTTTGTGTGATTTTTTTTAGGCATGAAATTTAAGAAATACTCCCTCCGTCTCAGAAATAATGGCTTGTTTCTTTTGAGCGCGAAAATTAAGAAGTGTTAAATTAAGGAGATAAAGTGATGGGCTACATATTTAAAGATGTTATTAGTAAAATTAATTGTTAGCTAATCTACATCAATTGAATTAGGGAGAAATTTATCCAATCTGCTGAAATCCATCCCTAAATTAATTCCAGAAATTCATCCCTAAATTTCATCCCTAAATTCAAAATTCATTCCAGAACAAAGTTTCATCAAAATCCAAACTTGATCCCTAAATTCAAAATGAAAAATTATCACAAAAGCTTCAAATATGGAGAAGAGTAGAGAGAAAGAGGCAGCGCCGCCTTCGCCTTCGCTGCTGCTACAAGTCCGACGAGTAGTCGTCTCTTTCTTTCGTTGCGCCTTTGCCAGAGAGTGAAGGCGGGAGCGCGGAGGCGACGACCGCCTTAAGGTTATGCAGTCACTAGAGGGTTGAGGCGCGAGCGAACCAGTGAAGGGAAAAGGCGATAAGTGGAACCGGCAAGGCTAGAGAGGGAGAGAAAGAGAAACTTGTCGCTGCTTTCGCCTCACCGTTGCAAGGCTTGTGTGGAGGGTGGAGAAGGCCTACTGGGACCACGGTGGAGAGATGAGAGGCGGATAGAGGCGGTGGAGAGATGGGAGATAAAGGCGGTGTAGTGAGAGAAATTGGAGTAGAGTGATGGGAGATGGTGGAATTGGAAAGACGGAGGCGGTGGAGTGAGATGGGAGATAGGAGGGGGTGAAATAATTAGGATTTTGTTGGCATAATTAAAAATTTTAATTAAGTGTTAATTACAGCCCAAAAAAAATACTTCCTCCGTTCACGAAATATTGCCCTACTTACCCATTTTTTCTTGTCCACAAAGTAATGTCGTACTCTGCTTTTTGTACCACTACACCCTCTTTTCTTTCATTTATTTACCATCAATTGTTACTAATGGACTCACATAGGGTTGGTAAACCGGTCGGTTCGATTTTAACCGAACCGATTTACCGGTTAACCGGAACCGGTTAAGGGCCATTTCCCTAACCGGTAACCGAATCGGTTAACCGGTAAAATCGATTAATCCACGATTTCTCAATTTGTCCGAATTTAACCGGTTTTTATTTTAAAAAATTCAAATTTGTAGAATGTCTGCAATAGGATTTGAACTCTTGACATTTGAAAGAAAGAATAAGGTCTTATCCACTGCATCAATTCATAACTTATGATAATTTAGAACAAAAAAAATTATAGATACTTGAAATATTAATGTACTCCCTCTGTCCGCCAAAAGTGGGGCACTTTAGGTGGGCACGGGATTTAATAAAATTGGTGATGATTTTGATGTAGTGGAGAAAGGGTCCCACTACTTTATGAGATATGTGGTTGAGATTGAATTTGAAGTGGGCTTTTTTGTAAATAAAGAGTGTTTGTAAGGTTAAAATGTTAAAGTGAATGGTGGACCATTTCCTTAAAAGGAAAGTGGTACACTCTTTGCGGACGCCCGATATAGTAATTGTGCCCCACTTTTGGCGGACGGAGGGAGTATTATTTAAATTAAAATATTAAAATATAAATTAATTAATTTAATATAAAATAAATCGGTTAATCGGTTTAACCGGTTAACCGACCGATTAAACCGATTAGAGATGAACACACTAACCGATAACCGAACCGAACCGATAAAAATCGGTTATCAGTTAACCGAAAATCGATTTTTCCAGTTCGGTTACGGTTAAAACCGATTAACCGAAACCGTTTTACCACCCATAGATTCACCATACAACAACTTATTTCATTTTTATATTCTACTTTATTACATTTTATTACTAATGGATCCACCACACAACACCTTTAACACTTTAGTCAACTACCCTTATATTTCACTCACAACCACTTTATCAGCTTTCTTAAAACCTGTGCCGAACAGTAAATGGGGTAATACTTTGTGGACGGAGGGAGTAGGTGAAAAAAAATATCTCAAGATAAGTTGGACACCTAAAAAGAAAAATGTGTCAAAGTAGAAAATGTCTCAAACTAAAGGGGGTGTATTCGTTGTGGATTTCCATGGAATTCACATAGATTCCAGACGATTTTCAAAGAATTCGTGATTGAATTTCACTGATTTTCGAAGACTTTACGGGATAATTTTGGAATTGAATTCCATGAAACCAGCGCCCGCTAGAAGAGACCCAGCGCCCGCGGAGTCCCAGCACCCGCTGGAAACCCAGCGGTCCGAGCGCTGGAAATATGGCCTATATATACATACTCAGCGGGCGCTGGTGCCCTAATTCTCACATTCTCTATTTTCGACGCTATACAGACAGCTCCCAAGCCTCCCAGCCAAAACTGAAAAAATCACCACCACTTCAGTCCCTTCCATACCACCACCCTCTCCGGGTCCGAACCAAGAACGCCAACGTCCGTAGAGGCGAGGAGGAGCCAACTTTGATGGAAAGGTACGAATGTCCCTTTGACTTGCAAACCGAACTAGGGGAAAAAATATTTAAGAAATTTAACATGAACTACATTACTTGTCCGCATTACTTGGATTGGGACTTGGTTATTGATTTGAAACTTGAGCGGTAAGTTGCTTTGTATTTGAATAATCTAGGGATGAAAGAGTATGCTAGAGATATTGAATTTTTTGGGTATATATGATCCTCTATGTTATGAGTTCATGACTACTGTGGTTATGAGTGGTGATATGAAATGGATTAAAGCTAGGATGTATGAGCGATAGTATAAAATTAGTTTGGCTAGAATGAAAGCTGTTTTTGGTTTCCTTACTTTTGGATTATCTGATAAACCTCGGGGATGGAATGTTAATCAAGTGTAGAATCAATTGACTGGCTGTGATAATTAGGATAGTTCGGGTATGCCTAGTGGGTACATTAAGGATCCGGCGTTGTCTATTGTTCATAAATTTATTGCATATAATGTGTCTGGAAAGGAGCACGCGAATAAGGTGAATGCATATGAGGTATTTTTGCTGGCTTGTGCTTTAGATGGCACAAAAGTGTGCATCTCACAGTTTAAAAAGCGTGGGTGGGCTGGGCTGCCTAGGCCCAGCGACCGCGGCAACCCAGCGCTCGCTAGACACTCTCAACGATTGCTGAGTTCCAGCGCTCGCTGGCTTCTTGGCCGCGGGCGCTGGAACTCAGCGCTCGCTTAAAACTTCATGGATTTCAATTCTCGTGGTTCTTGGCCGAATTTCGTCGTGTGTTTTTTTTGGATGGAATCCATGAAAGTCATTCCAGATTTTAAGTCAATGGAACAACGAATACACCTAGGGGGTGTATTCGTTGTGGAATTTGATGAATTTCTATGGATTTTAAAAGTCTGGGTGTATTCGTTCAAGACTTTTAAAAGTCTGCAGAAATCTGGGTGTATTCGTTCAAAACTTTTAAAAGTCCATATAAATCTGGATGTATTCGTTCAAGGCTTTTTAAAATCCATACAAATCTAGGTGTATTCGTTATTCCATTGACTTAAAATCCGAAATGACTTTGATGGATTTCATCCAAAAAATACACACGACGAAATCCGGCCAAGAACCACGAGAATTGAAATCCATGAAGTTTTAAACGAGCGTTGAGTTCCAGCGCCCGCGGCCAAGAAGCCAGCGAGCGCTGGAACTCAGCAATCGTTGAGAGTGTCCAGCGAGCGCTGGGTGTGCGCGGGCGCTGGGTTCCCAGCGGCCGCTGGGTTGCCGCGGTCCCAGCCCACTCACGCTTTTTAAACTGTGAGATGCACACTTTTGTGCCATCTAAAGCACAAGCCAGCAAAAATACCTCATATGCATTTACCTTATTCGCGTGCTCCTTTCCAGACACATTATATGCAATAAATTTATGAACAATAGACAACGTCGGATCCTTAATGTACCCACTAGGCATACCCGAACTATCCCAATTATCACAGCTAGTCAATTGATTCCACACTTGATTAACATTTCATCCCCGAGGTTTATCAAATAATCCAAAAGTAAGAAAACCAAAAACAGCTTTCATTCTAGCCAAACTAATTTTATATTCTCGCTCATACATCCTAGCTTTAATCCATTTCATATCACCACTCATAACCACAGTAGTCATGAACTCATAACATAGAGGATCATACCCAGAAAATTCAATATTTCTAGCATACTCTTTCATCCCTAGATTATTCAAATACAAAGCAACTTGCCGCTCAAGTTTCAAATCAATAACCAAGTCCCAATCCAAGTGATGCGGACAAATAATGTAGTTCATGTTAAATTTCTTAAATATTTCTCCCTCTAGTTCGATTTGCAAGTCAAAGGGACATTCGCACCTTTCCCTCAAAGTTGGCTCCTCCTCGCCTCTACGGACGTTGGCGTTCTTGGTTCAGACCATTATGTCGTTGAAGGTGACTGGAGAGGGTGGTGGTATGGAAAGACTGAAGTGGTGGTGATTTTTTCGGTTTTGGCTGGGAGGCTTGGGAGCTGTCTATGTAGCGGCGAAAATAGTGAATGTGATAATTAGGGCACCAGCGCCCGCTGAGTATGTATATATAGGCCATATTTCCAGTGCTCGGACCGCTGGGTTTCCAGCGGGTGCTGGGACTCCGCGGGCGCTGATTTCATGGAATTCAATTCCAAAATTTTCCCGTAAAGTCTTCGAAAATCAATGAAAATCGGGGTGAAATCCAACTACGAATTCTTTGAAAGTCGTTTGAAATCTATGTGAATTTCATGAAATTTAAATTCCATGGACTTTTTAAAGTCTGTGGAAATCCATAACGAATACACCCCCTAGATTTGTATGGATTTTAAAAAGTTTTGAACGAATACACCTAAATTTATATGAACTTTTAAAAGTCTTGAATGAATACACCCAAACTTTTAAAATCTATAAAAATCCATCAAATTCCAGAACGAATACACCAGTAACTCGAGCGAAAAGAGTATTTAACTAATCTTGAAGAGTGAGCCGACACGGCGGTGCGTGGGTCATAGCAATCTCATAGTAAGAAAAGATTTGTTACATGATGTCGTTGACCGTAATTAGTGGACTATGGTTCACCAAATTAAATTTTTATTGATTAAAAACTGAAATTTTCTTGGAAAACCCGTGATTTATGGGCCTGTATTTTATTCTAATAATATTCTTACTCTTTTGATGTAACAACACAAGCACGCATCCTAACAAAAGCAAACAACTTTATTAGCCAAGCAAGGAGACAGCTTCAATAAAGGGCCTGTGAGTCTGTGACATATGTACCATCAATTATTTTCCAACTATGTAGCCAGTTTCATTCTAATTTTTCTTTTTCCGATCGTGAATGTATATTACTAGAAAATTCCGAAAGAAAGATTTTTTTTTTTTTGAGATATTAACTTTAAATCAAGAACTCAAACCGCATCACCTGACAGATGCTCACATTCACATATACACAATTTCAGGATATAATAATCTCCTACTAAAATATTTTTGTACGTTAGTACAAATGCTGACTAGCTAGTGTCTAGAAAGATGCAAAAGTAATATAATTGACACAAGTATTTGGAAAATTACCGTAAAAATTGGGGTTAATTATCATATCTATAACACAAATTTCATTTTGACATATTAACATTTAATGAACTTATTATGTCAAACCTAGAATTGATCGATTTCTTTATACCGAATAATTCAATCAATATTAAATTTGAATCTAATAAATTTATTGGGTTCTAATATGTCAAAGTTTGAATTTATAATATATTTTTCATATACTGAAACACAATCGACCCAAATTTTAGGTGCAAATAAATGTGAACTTTCCTACAACTTGGAGTTAATTAAGATTTTAGATTAAACCAAACATGCTTTTCTATGTGTTTATGGATACAAATAAAATGAAATTGGATTTGAGAATTACCTTGGCATCAAAACCCATGCGACTAACACTCTTCCAGTTGTCCAAATCGTAGGCAGTAAAGTGTTTACAGCAAGCGGATGCAAGGAGATGACCATTTTGCCCCCCTTCGTATCTATCACCCTGGATACCTCTAACATGCGCCACGGCGTATTTTGCGGCGACCATTGGATCTTCGCCAGGTGTCTCCTGCCCTCTCCCCCACCGTGGATCTCTAAATATGTTTATGTTTGGTGTCCAAAATGTCATACCTTGCGCTTGCCCTCCATTGTACATGCCTCTTGCCTCTCTCCCAATTGCCTACACTAACAACATGTAATGTAATATACAAATAAAATAATTTAATTTTATTCATGATAATATAATTATAAATACCGTGTATCACATTAATGGAGATAATGTATCAGAATAAAGAAAGCTCATATTATGATTGATTCAGCTAAGTTTGTGAGACATCATGGCGTAGGAGTAGCTGCATTTGCCATCATTATCAAAACTATTCATGATTTGGATAATTTTAGTGAAGGTCGAGTAAATGCTATTATTGGACATATATTAATATGAGTACAATATCTCCCCTTACTTATTATCATTTGTCAAGTGTATAATTTATCAATAAGCATAATCCGAGGAAAGGATTTGCAGGTACTGAGCTATTCACGTCATGGAAAAACACTCTTGAGTTATTTGTTGTACATGCATAGTTTTATCATATACTCTCTTATCTTAATTTTTTTAACTAATTATTTATAAATATAGTATAATGATTTGTGAAATTCATATGCGTGATAATCTACCGACAACAGAGAATCTAATACTCCATATATGACTTTTATATCACGCCTACATACAACAAAATGCAGCAAATAAATTTATCAATTGAAGTTATATTAATAAAAGAGAAAATTATTTCTTAGTTTTCAGTTCTTAACCAAGCAATTAAAAGCATTATAGGTAAGCAAATCTAAAATTATAGTCTCAAATCCAAAAGACACCTATTGAAAAATATTTTCTTGCAAAAAAAAATACTCCAACATTGCCTATTTATGATTATATTATCTCCAACATCGTTATCTCAAAAATATAAAATAAAATTATAAAAAAAAAAAAAAACTCTCCAACATTGCCTAATATATAATTAATTTAAAAAATAATAAATTAAATTAAACTATACGATTTTAGATTGAACAAGAAATTATCATTTATTACATGTATCGAAATACGAGAATCGATTCAAATATTCATAAAATTATGTGTGAAATGTAATTTTGTCTGTACATGGATACAAATTAATGAATGTTATAGAGGATATATGTATTTTCACCGTACCTGGCCAATGCGGTACCAAAGCCGGGAATCGAAGGTGGAGGCGGAGAGGATAACTTGGGGGAAGCTGGTGGCGCCGCCGATTGCGCCGCCGTAAGTGACGCCGCGGCCATAGCCGGAGACGCCGTGCAGCGCCTCCGACCACCACTGGTAGGCGGGGACGCCGAGCCGTGGTATGGCGGCGGACGAGTCGACCAGTTGCGAGATCTTCTCGTCCAATGTTAACCGCGAAACGAGGTCGCGAGCTCGCTGCGCAATCGGCAGAGATTTCTGGCAGAACTTGAATGATTTTGTTTTTGGATCGGCTGAATCGCACGAGAACGGCGGCTGAGTTGAATCGCCGCCGCGCGGGATGAGGAGGAGGGCGAGGGCGAGGAGGAGTCCGCCGCGGAAATAGAAATGGAGCTCCATTGTTAGTGAGTAAGGATACGAGGGAAAGATAAAGTAGATATCAAATGAATATATTTGCAGTCTTGAAAGCAAGGAAAGTTGCTAACTTTGCGATTATTTTAATGGTAAATGAGATAATACATTTTCACAATTTTCGCACATTTATTATAATAATAAAAATTTTCGGATATGATATATACTCTAACCGTCCCATTAAGCATGACTTCTTAGTTTTGACACGATTATTAGGAAGAATGGTGATTAAAGAATAAAAGTGATAGAAAATAATGGAGCCCGCAATTTTTTTTTGAGATAAAGGGAATTCCTTTTTTAGAAATGACTATTTGTAATGGAATAACTCAAAATGGCCATATTAAATGGGACGGAGGGAGTAATAATTTTTTCAGTCAGCACATTCTTATTCATTTTATCTCAAATGGTGAATAATACTTCGTTTGTCCACTAAAAGAACTTTCTATTTTTCTTTTTTGGAACGTTCACAAAAAAAATTATTACCTATTTTTGAATCATAATTATAACATATTTTCACAATTTTCAATACATTCAATAATTTTTTCTTCACCCTTGATATATTCAACAACCTGTTTTTTTAAACTCGTGTCACTCACTCCTAAAAAATTCTTTTATTGACAAAGGAAGTATATTATTTTTGAGTAGTGGTATGAAAATATTTTTCAATATTTTATCCACTCATTTAATAATTTATTCATTATTTTCAATTATAGCGGTGTGAAAATATTTTTTAATATTTATCCACGCACTGGCTGAACATAGTATGTATGTTTATTATAGTGTCTTTTCTTAATTTCCTTTTTGTTTTTATGAAGAAGAAGAGTGGGGGCAATATATTCTAGAGGTTTTTTTCTTTTTAGCATTTTAAGAATGGGGCGTAAGTACAAAAAAATTATTACTGTGATCATTATTGCATTAAATTCCCAAATTTCTGTTTGTGTGCGTGGCATATTCGGCCCCCAATAGGCCAATACAATTTTGGTGACTAGCTAGATGTATGATATGGCGCATTTAGTTTGTACTTATACTAAGATTTTGATAATGTTAAACGATGTCATAAATCACTTATTAAAACTATTATTTACAACAAAATTTAAATGTACTCCCACCAATCAATCACACTAAAGATAATCGTTAGCTCAAATGACAAAATTGAGGCATAAAAAAAAAATTCTTTGTGAGAGATTTTGGATTTAATTCCTCTTGCGTACGGTGTAGTCTTTTTACTTTTGTGTGGCGTAGTGGTCTCGCCTGCTACATGCGGTTATTTTCCCACTTTTCTTGGGTTTAATGTAATTTTCCCACCTTAGTGGTGTAGTTCAATTTTTTTGGATCAATTTCGCTTGCATGCGGTGTAGAATCCTGTCTGCGGGCGATGTAGTTTTTCCACATTTGTGTGATATATTGATCCCGACTGCGTGCGGTTAGGTACGATTATTTTCTCATATTTGTGTGGTGTAGAGATTCCGTTTTTCCATCTTTACATGGTCTAGAGATCTTACATGTGTGCGAGTGATTTATTTGATTATATAATAAATATCTCTTGTAATTAAAAAATATATATATATTACTATAATGCAAAATTTTAATTAATTTATATTATTTCTCAAATAGTGAAAAGGTTGAGGAACTCAACATAAGTATATAACCTATTATCTATCCTGAACATACTTAAATTTATCAGACAGCTAATTCGCAGTCGTCATAAATGGAATGAATTTGTTATGAAATTGAATTTCGATTTTATTTATCATCACTGTTAAACAGCACCGTATTCCAAGAGGAATTATAAATCTCATTAACTTATTGTTAGTCAAGAATCCAAGATCATGAATTAAATAATTACATGTCTGAAAAAATCTTTTTAAAAATATATGATGGTCATATATATAATTAAGATCTTTAAATATGTCAGAATAAATATATTAATTTTAAAGACATCACATGTGCCATGTAACTTCAAGTCCAAAATTAATGCACGTATTTATGACTGGGGTATGCCGTACAAAGAATGATATCCGTATTTATTATTATAGTTTTAATCTCAAATCTCAAAATTTCATTCGTATTTCATTAAGACAATTGACGTATAAAATACAAGTTCATTATAGATGCAGAGTGTCTCACAAAATAATAGTAGTATTAAAAATAATACTTCCTCCGTCCATGAAAGAACTTCCTAAGAGGGAGTGGCACGAGTTTTAAGAAAAAGATTGTTAAGTGTATTGAGAGTGAAAAAAAGGTTATTAACTGTATTGGAAATGGTGAAAATATGTTATACTCCCTTCGTCCACGAAATGAGTACCCATATTTTCTTTTTCGTCCGTCCACGAAATGAGTACCCATTTTCCTTTTTGGCAAGTATACCTCACACATCTCTTTAATTAATACACTCAAAAAGTGGGACCCTTAAACTATTCACACTACACTCCATATATTTCTTAAAACCCGTGCCGTCCACAAATGAGTACTCATTTCGTGGACGGAGGGATTAATTAATATTGAGAGTTGTGAAAAGTAAGTAATTATAAGTGGTGGTGTATAATCCAAAAATAGGTAGGAAGTTTTTTTGTGGACGTCCCAAAAAAAAGATACGAAGTTCTTTCGTGGACGGAGGGAATATAAAATAAGTTGTTAAATGAAGGCAATATACTATTTATCTCTATACTTTCTCTGTAACATAAGAGAGTATTAGTTAGGAATGACGCAAGTTTGAACAAAAGGTCGTAAATAATTTGTTGAATGGAAATGAATGATTGTTGTTGAATTGATTATGAAATTATGTAAAAATGAGTAGTTGCGGTTAAAAAGAGAAAGTGATACTTACTTTTGAGACGAACGAAAATGAAAAATATGATATTTTTGAATGGGAGGGGGGAGGTGTATATATTTAAAGTGTACAATATAAGTAAGTGTTAACGGGCAGTAAAATATAGTACTCCCTCCATCCCAATAATGTTGTCCCCTTTCTTTTGGACACAGAGATTAAAGAGTGTGAAATTAGTGTGGTAAAATAGAAGGTCCCACATGTTCAAGAAAAAGTAAGTATAGCTTAACACCTTCCCAAACATGTGTCTCTCTCTCTCGGCGGCCGGCGACACCAAACACTAAGCAGAAGCTGCGCGGCTGGCGAGAAACATGAATTCAAGGAACGCAGCAAATTCAGCAAATTCATAGCTTAACCTCTTCCTAATTCGTGTGTTGAGAAACATGAATTCAACAAAAAATAAATTCAAGAAACGCAACAAATTCAGCAAATTCAGCAGCAGGATTTTTTATTTCCGGCGAGAAACATGAATTCAACAAAAATAAATTCAAGGAGAACTAATCAACACTCTGCAAATTCAGTAAACAAGAAAAAGAAAACCAATTCAAGAAATGCAGCAAATTCAAGAACAGAAAAACAAAATCCCTAATTTATATCCCCTTCTATCCCTCTTCTTTAGTTCCTAAATTCCAGACAAGATTACCACTCACCACCACTTCTGAGACAAAAAGAGTAGGAGAGGCGAAGCACCATGAATGGTGGAGGAGAGAAGAGGCGACTTGACGGCGAGAGGCGGCGTGAGAAGAGGGGCAAGAGGCGGAGGGCGCTCTCCGCTGTCACTACAACGAGTCCGACAAGCCCTAATTTCTGGGGGAGCGGAATTACAGAGGGGGAAGGGGGGAGGCGGCGGCGGCGGCAGAACAGATGGGGAAGAGGGAGGCGACGCCCGCAAAACAGAGGGGAAGCGGATTTACAGATGGGGAAGGTGGGAGGCGGCGCCGGTGGAACAGAGGGGAAGCAGATTTACAGTTGGGGAAGGTGGGAGGCGGCGTCGGCGGAACAGAGGGGCAGCGGCGCCGGTGGATTTGCAGAGGGAAATGGTGGAGTGAATTTAGAGAGGGAGAATAGGGGAGATGGTAGGGAGAGAGAAAGAGCGAGTAGATGTGATTTAGAGGGGGAAAGTTTAATTAGAATCATGTTTAAGTGAGAGTTAATTAGTCTTAAAATTTACCTAAAAAGAAAATGGGACAAGATTATTGGGACAACCCAAAAAGGAAAGTGAGACAAGATTATTGGGACAGAGTGAGTAACTAAATAGAAAGAAGAAGCATTACTTTTTACGCATTTAGTTGAGTTGGGTCCATTTTGAGTTTGGTCCACGAAGAACATGGCTTGTATGTGGAGGCTAGCTAGTGGATTTTTCAACACTTATTTATCAAATTCAGCAATATCTTGCAATCAAACTAGCTAGTTGCATAAATCACCAACCATCAATTATTGATCAACAACAATTTTGTCAACAATCTCAAATCAAATCAAATCACGCGATCACACATTTATGGTGATTGAAAACTCTTGATCTCCCACAATCAAGAAATGTCGCCCTAATTCAATCACCATCACTCCAGATTCATCGGCACTAGCAAATTGCATACATGGATCCACTTCAAACTCAACATTTCCCCTCTCATTTCCCTCCAATCTCACTGTTCGAAATCCGACCAATTGCTTAATCGGATTGTCGGTTCGAGTCTGAATCTGATTCCGCCTCAAAAACAACAACACCGGATGCTTCCCTGCCATACTCCCTTCATTTTCGACGCTAACTATAGCCGAAAACCTCGCTTTCTTGCAAGAATCCAACACAATCTCTGAAACCGCAACGAAACCTAATTTTTGATGAGTCTTGATATCATCATATGACGATGTCTTGAAATTGAGCTCGATTTGGGTGACAGAGGCGAACTTATATATATAGTTGGAGTAGCTAAGGCCGTATCCGAATTCAAATAGCTTCTCGCCTTTGTAGAATCTATAGGTGCGCCCTATGTAGCCTGATTTATGATCAGGCCTCATCCTCATATCGGACATGGGTGTTTTAGTGAATTCTTGTGGATACCATGTTACAAGGAGCCTACCTCCTACAATGAAATACGAGATATTATATATATATATATATATATATATATATATATATATATATTGATAAATTACATAAGTAAGAAAATATTCAAATCAAAATAACTTAAATCGAGAGAAAATGTAAAGTTCTTAACGGTGAATATTCAATTATTTGATTATGTTCTTGCCTAAAAAATAATCAAATCAAAATAACTTAAATCGAGAGAAATTAACTAGACCGATATTTTTTTCGATGATCAAAAGTTAATTTGATTTTACCATTTTTCATTATTTGTTCTTTTAATACAAAAAAATGATTTAGTGATTTTCAAAATTTACCAATAACAATAGTCTAATCAATGGAATGAGATTTAGTGTACCATATTTTATGTCCCACTTTGTGTTCCACTTTCAATTCTGTTTAATTTCTTATATATATTTTCTTCAATTTCAATTTTATATGATTTAGTTTAATTTTGTGATTATTAACAAGGGTTTATTCCATCAATCTAGGGTATATAATTATTTTTTATCATTTAATTTCACTTTTATTAGCTAATAATAGGTTGATAAATTCAAAGTGATGGTATATACTTTTTAAAAATTTTAATTTTTTGAAATAAAAATTAAATATAATTCATAGTATTATAATAAATTTTATTTTTATAAAAAATATTTTTAAAATAATAAATATAAGCATGAGACACAGTGACACACATAAAATTGTGGGATACTGAATCTCATCCCCTAATCAATAAGATTGCTTAGACTTTAGAATTTAAAATTTTGATGAAAATTAAAACAAGATTGTATACCTGGATTATGATCACCAAAAATAATCTCTGCAACTGCTCTGCCCCCTCCTTCACCAGGGTACCCACCCCACAAAATCCCTCCTATTTTGGGATCATCCCGCGCGAAGGAGACGTCCACGGCTCCGCCGCAGATGAGCACCAAAACAACCGGATTCCTGGCGGCCGCCGCCACCGTCTTGATGAGCCCCTCCTGCTCCGGGGGAAGCACCAGATCTTCCCTGTCCATCTCCTCGCTCTCGTGCTCCTGATTCAGCCCCATCACCAAAACGACGTAGTCCGCCGATCGCGCGATCCCCACGGCCGCATCGTGGTCGCAGCCTCCATGGAACACAGTTTTCCTTACATATCTCTTCAGGCCTTGCAACGGAGTGATGGCGTTGCAAGGCGGCCCCGCGTAGTTTCCGACCAGCGTCTTCGCGTCGTCTGCGTTGGGGCCGATCACTGCGAGAGCCCTTGTGTGGGTCTTGGATAATGGGAGGAGATTGTGGGAGTTTTTGAGTAGCACGATGCCGTCGCGCGCGGCTTCGAGCGCCAGTTGTTGGTGGTCGGGGCTGCAGACGTGGTTGCGGCCGAGATCGCCGTAGATTTGTTTTTGAGGGTCTCCGTCGAATAGGCCTAGCCTCATTCTTACAGAGAAGAGATTGTGGAGGGCTCTGTCTATGTCGGATTCCGACACCTTCCCGTCGGCGACGGCTGATTTTGTGTGCTCTGCCAAGTATGACCCGCAGTTGAGGTCCATCCCTGTGCTTCAAAATGTGACATCAAATCTTAATATCAAATTAGCCATTTTGGGTATGAAAATAGCCATAAAAGTAAAAGTATACTTAATTCACGGCTAAGAAACTTGGTGGTTGCAAATTGTAGGTAAAAATTATATCAATGAGTAAGAAGCCAGACGGTTTTAAATTGTAATTCACGATTAACTAACGAGTTTTATGATTGTTAATTTTTATAATAATCAGAAGGATAAAATGATAAAGTTGCTTTTTTTTAAATTTTTTTTTTTTAACGAATATACAGAGTAGAGTGGTGGCGAGATGGTACTGACCGGCTCTGAGAACTGCGGCCACTGCGTCGCCATGTGAGTCCGTGTAGTTCTGCTTCTGGTGGATGAGTGAAACGGCGTCGCAGTCGGAGACTATATAGCCTTGGAAGCCCCATTGTTGGCGAGCTGTGTTTGTGAGAAGATGGCGATGGGCGCAGCTTGGGACGCCGTTGAGCAGATTGTAAGCACACATTATGCCACTGGCTCTCCCCTCCTCGATGCAGCTTCTGAAAGGTGGCTGGAATGTATCTGCCATATCTTGCTTCGTAACCTTCGCTTAACACAAATGGAGGGACTTAAAATTTAAAATTTCCTGCGACAAAAATATTTATTTTGTGGAAACAATAAAAATAAAAAAATAGATTGAGGGTGTTGAGGGAGGATAAAGAACCGAACGAAAAGTTCATTTATGAAAATATACATTTTGATATTATAAAGATAAAAAATACTGATCATTAAGATATAAAAAATAAGATTAAGATGGTGTCCTTAATTTACAATTAAGAAGAAGTTTAGTAGTTGTATATTATAGGTAAATATGATCAATTCATCACTATGAAACTTTGTAGTTGTGAATTGTAGATAAAATATTATCATTTCATGACTAAAAAATATTTTGGTACATAATCAAATAGGGTCAATTCACAACTAAGAAACTTCAATTCAGAGTTATGAATTAAAATAATAAGAGTAGAATGAATGTTTTATTAGTTCACTCTGTCATTTATTGAATTAATTAAGGCCATGACACTTTTGAAAATAACGTCAAAGGTGAGGTTAAAATATGATGTTGGCCCTAAACAGTTGATGTAGAGGATGAATTGAAGAAAAACAGAGAGAAATTTACTTGAGCATTGAAGGTGAAACGGTGAAGTCCCTTCCAGTGATCCAAATCATAGGCAGTGAGATGCTTGCAGCAAGCAGAGAGCTGAAGGCGGCCATCGCGGCCACCTTCAAAAGCATCGCCTTGGAGGCCTCGTACAAACGCCACAGCATAGGTGCTGGCGACCAAAGGGTCCTCTCCGGGGGTCTCTTGGCCGCGGCCCCACCGCGGATCTCGGAAGATGTTGATGTTAGGTGACCAAACGGTCATGCCCGTCGCCTCCCCTGCATTGTATATTGCTCGGCCCTCTTCTCCAGTTGCCTTCAAATTGCATAATAATAATGTGTAAATCTCATTGAAAAATTTGTTTTACATGTGCTAATTAATTCTGATTTAAGTTCATTTTTAGATTGAAAAATGTTGGGTTGGTTGATAGTGGGGACATAAAGATACCTATATTGATCAACAGGACTGTTTTCCAATGTATGTTGCTTCATTTTTTTTTACTTTTGATCGGATTGACAATATTTGATGCCAGTTTATACATACTATCTTTGAATGAAAGGTGTCGTCTAAATTATTATATTTATAGATAGTGACTAATCAATCACCTGTTTTTGTACAAAATTATATAGTATACAAACAAACACTTTAATCAAAAAATTAAAGGATACCATATCATCAAATAATTTTTAAGTCACATATACGGACTTCCGCGGTCCCATAAGCTAAATAATTACCTTATCTCAAGACAAAATATTCAGAAAAAAGATTCCACACCACATTGTCGTTACATGATAATCAAACAAGAAAATCACTATTGTTAATTAATCACCTCATATTATAAAAAGAAAAAATGATTTTTTACTAACCTTAGCTATTTTGTACCAAAGATGAGCATCAAAGGTAGCTGCCGTGAGTATGACTTGAGGGAAGCTGGTGGCTGCCCTGATCGTCCCGTTGAAGGAGAAGCCGTTCTCGACTCCGGCGGCCATGGCGACGCCATGCAGCGCCTCCGACCACCACTCGTAGTAGGGGATGCCGAGACGCGGGATGGCGGCGGCCTTGTTCACGAGCTGGCCGATCTTCTCGTCGAGGGTGAGGCGCCCGACTAGGTCGCGGGCGCGTCTCTCGATGGGGAGATGGGCGTCGCAGAAGGGGAGGGATGCGGTGGATGGGGTGTTGCATGAGAAAGGTGGGAGAGGTTTGGGAGAGAGATTGTTGAATGTGAGTATGAGAGAGAGTGTGATTGCTAGTGCGAGAGGAATGATGTAGTGGATGAGATGTCTCATGTTTTGATCAGGGTTTTTTTGGGGGAGAAATTTGAAGTATTTCAAGTGTTGTGAGTGATCAGGAGAGGTTAAAGTGTGTCGTGATTTGTAGTCTTTAGGAGGAGATTGTAGTCTAGAAGTAAAAGTGAGTTTTTTGCTTGTGTGTGGTAGGTAGGTTTTGTTTATGAGAGAGAGAGAGAGAGAGAGATGGCTATTATTTGTGTGATTATGACTTATGTATGATAATATTCACTAAGCCATAAATCCATCTAAGCTTTATATGTACTACAAACATCAAGTACATACTTAATTAGATACTAGCAAAATAAACTTTGAATGCTAGACATAAACTATAAAGCAAAAACAGTTGCTCCAATAAATATTCAAAATGTGGTTAATTACTTAACTTTCAATGACAACCAACACTATAGCAATTCAACTGCAGCAATTCCCACATTTCAAATACATTTTATTCCAATAGTCATCAAGCTGCATAAAACCTTAACACAATTAACAATTCTTGTGTCAAATATTTATGCTAATAGGATACTCCTCATCTCCTACAACTAAATTCCCATCTCCTGATTCAATCACCATCACCCCATCTTCACTAGCCCTACTAAAATGCTCACACGGACTCACCCAAAACTCGACGTTCGTCTTCTCCTTGGCGTCCGTCCTTACTGTCTGAAACCCGACCAGTTGTTTCATCGGGCTGCTACCACCACCTTGAGCGCGCCTCACAAACAAAAGCACTGGATGCTTGCCTCCCATCTCCCCTTCATTTTCAACGCTAACTACAACCGAAAACCTAGCCTTCTCACACGACTCCGGTCCCAACTCCAGGACCGAGACATACCCTAGGTTTTTAGGAACGCCGGAAGCGGATGATAATGCCTTGAGATCAAACTTGTTTTGGCTCACAGAAATGATCTTGTAAGAATAGGTGGAGTAGCTGAGGCCGTACCCGAATTCAAACACTTTTTCGCCTTTGTAGAATCTATAGGTGCGTCCCGGGTAGCCGGACGACGGATCGGCCCTCATTCTCATATCAGTCATAGGTATCTTGATGAAGTCTTGTGGATACCAAGTCATTGTCAACCTTCCTCCTAAAACAAGTAACATTAATCACAACATTAGTCACATTTGATTCTTGAGTTTTGTAGACCTAAAAACATCAACTTGTTTTTTTTCTATTCTTTTTACCTGGATTATAGTCACCAAATATGATCTCTGCAATTGCTCTGCCTCCAGCCTGACCAGGATAACCAGCCCACAAAATGCTCCCAATTTTCTTCTCATTTTTGGCAAAGGAAACATCAACTGGCCCTCCACAAAGCAGCACCAAAACGATGGGCCTCTTAGCCGCCTTGGCAACGCTCATGATGAGGCTCTGCTGCTTCCCGGGGAGCACCAAGTCGTCGCGATCAAGATCTTCCCTCTCGCGTTCCTGATTGAGTCCCATCACCAACACGACGTAGTCTACTGACTTTGCAAGCACGACGGCTGCTTTCACATCAGCAGAGGTGCAGTTGATGGTGGCGCACCCTTGTTCAAAACTGACATCCTTAACATAACTCGATAGCCCTTGGAGTGGAGTGACGGTGGTGCAAGGCGGCCCCGCGTAGTTTCCGAGGAGCGTCTTGGAAACATTTGCGTTCGGGCCCACAACTGCAAGAGACCCTGTCCGAGCCTTAGATAGCGGCAACAGGTTTCCCTCGTTCTTCAGTAGGACTATCCCCTGCCTGGCCGCCTCGAGCGCCAACTCCTGGTGCTCGGGTGTGCAGATATCTGCACGTCCGAGTTTTCCGTAGGTTAGCCCACTCGGGGCCCCATTGAAGAGGCCCAACCTCATCCTCACAGAGAAGAGATTCTCAAGAGCCCTGTCTATATCAGATTCAGACACCTTCCCCTTTAAGACAGCAGATTTTGTGTAATTCCCCAAATAGGAACCACAATTCACATCCATTCCTGCATTCATCCCAAACAAAAAAACACACACATCACATCACATTAATGTTTCAATCTTTTTCCAAACTGAGCAGATTAGTTCTTTTGCACAACTAACCGGCTTTGAGAACATCAGCAACAGCCTCTTCATCCGATTTTGCGTAGTGCTGCTGCTGAAAGAGAAGCGAAACGGCATCACAATCCGAGGTTATGTACCTAAAACGGAACCCCCAAACAACGTTAGCCAGTTCAAAAGCACATCAAATCATTCGAGAACAAAAACCAAAACAACAACATTTTTATCTCACCCTTCAAATCCCCACACTCCGCGAGCAGTCTTGGTGAGCAGATCATAATCCGCGCAGTTTGGGACGCCGTTCACAAGATTGTACGCGCACATTATCCCACTCGCCTTTCCCTCCTCCACGCAGCTCCTAAACGGGGGCTGGTACGTATCCGCCATATCCTGCTTCGTCACCTACAAAAACACTCAAAAACTCCATAAATCCCACAAAAGCTCACCAACAAAAATGGCCTAATCAAACAAAATATAGTATTACTTGAGCATTAAAGGTGAAGCGATCATATCCTTGCCATTTGTCGAGATCATAGGCGGTGAAGTGCTTGCAGCAGGCGGAGACTTGGAGGTGGCCGTCTTTGAGAGCTCCGCCCTCAAAGGAGTCGCCTTGGATGCCTCTGACAAACGATGTCGCATACTTGGCCGTGAGCAAGGGGTCCTCTCCGGGGGTCTCTTGGCCGCGGCCCCACCGCGGATCCCTGAAAATGTTGATGTTTGGCGACCAGAATGTCAGCCCGATCGCCTGCCCCTCGTTGTAGATGCCTCTTGCCTCTGTTCCAATCACCTTCAAATTTGTTCTAAACTATCATAACTAACTCAAACGTATAGCATTGCATTTTGAAAAATATTTCCTGTTTTTAGCTCCAAATCTGTGTATTCAACTCAATGTGTCATGATAATTACATTACATGTTTGTACATGGAAACATTAGTAACACACAACTCAAAAATGCTGCAAACACACACACACACCAAATATCTAAGCATGGTTACACTCAAATTTCAATTGCAAATCAAATGTATATTTGGCCTTTGATTTCTGGTTATTCAATTTTAAAAAATATTTCCTATTTTAACTCCAAATCTGTTTCACCAGTATGTTCAATGTTTTCGCATGAAAACCTTAGTAACATAGAACTCAAAAATACTGCAAACACACAGACACCAAATGTCTAAGTATGGTTACTCCCAGATTTCAACTGAATATCAATTGTATTACAAAACTCTTTCCTATTTTATTAGACTTTCATTTTCAATTCAATTTATGTTTCTATTTTAACTCTAATATGTTGCACCACTATATTTAGATGTTTCTACATAAAACCCTTAATTAATTGGTGCTTAAAAATGTGACACGCACTCCAAAAAACACTTCCCATTCTTTAATTGAATTTGCAAGGCAGGGAGTGGTGGAAGGTAACAGCGTGGAGACACAAAAATCCAATCACTTGCTATTCTTCCCCCCCCCCCCCCCCCCCCCCCCCCCTCTACCGTCACTTGTTCCAGCATGGTAAATGTTATATATCAATTGTATGTGGTATCTTGGACAATAAATACATACCTGCAGTCTCTGTCATGGCAAGCCTTGAAATGCTTTGTACTCTAATTTAGCTGTTTCTTCCTTTTAGTCTTTAATCATTTTCATAAAAAGAAAATTAATGCCCCCACATATTAATTTGGCATCATATGAGAAAACGAATCTAGATGTATTCCTCTGTTTCTGGACTTACATATTCATAAACATCTTCAGCACAAATCAAGATTCACATCTTTCTCAAACAACACAAAACCTCCATCGATTTGTACGATGATTTAAACAGGCCTATCTCAAGCTGAAACAAAGATAGAAAGCTAATATTTTCAAGATCCCACATCTCATTTTCATTGCATCAAACAAATTTCAACTCCCCCGACCCCCCCCCCAAAAAAAAAAAAAATAATAACTTGTTGAAATGTACTAACCTTTGCTATCCGATACCAGAGATCGGCATCAAATGTGGAGGCCGTGAGTATGACTTGAGGGAAGCTGGTGGCGGCCTTGACGTCCCCCTTGAAGGAGACGCCGTTCTCGACGCCGGTGGCGATGGCCACCCCATGCAGCGCCTCCGACCACCATTGGTAGTAGGGGACGCCGAGGCGCGGGATGCCCGCGGCCTTGTTGACGAGCTGCGAGATCTTCTCGTCCAACGTGAGGCGCGAGATCAGGTCGCGGGCCCGCTCCCTGACCGGCGCCCCGACGTTACAGAATGGATATGATGATTTAGTTGGTGGAGCGCCGCATGAGAATGGCGGGAGATTGGTGGCATGGATCGTTAGAGTGGTGGAGCATATGATAGAAATTATGAGTGCTAAGTTATGGATAATATGTCTCATTTTTTTTCTTTTTTTTTCTTTTTTTTGGTTTGATGAAGAGTATTGTAGTAACATGTGATGGGCACTCACTCACTATCTTTATATTGGGACAAAACAAAATGGAACAAGTTGGGTTTATGTATCTTTCCAATAGCCTTCCAAAAATGACTTTTTATTATTTTTATTTCTTGTCAAAGGGTAAATTTTTTTGAAGGTAAGTAAAGAGCAAAAAATGAATATGTATACACGATGTTATACTTCGAAAAGTGATCGTGATTTGAAATCACACATGTCCCTTTTGAGGTGCTGCATTGCTTTCTTGAGATTTGTATTTTATATATATAAAAATAAAAAATAGTACATTGGTTAGGTGTGAATATGGTTAAAAAAGAAATAGTATTAATTAAATGGGTTTTTTTTACTATTTAAGATTGCATTTCGATCTTTTGTTCTTTTGAAATACAGAAAAAGTGAGAATTTAAACTTGTGTCTATCCAATAAATTTTGATGAAGAAAAGAAAGTGGCAATTACTTTTATGAATAAATATAGTTAGCTATACTCATTTTTTATGTATAATATTATGTAAATAATACACGATAAATGAACATAATTTTTGGATAGAAATCGAGCTACCCCACCAATAGAAATGTAATTTATCTTTTCATTACTTTTGTTCGGTGGGTGGGGTGGGGTGGTGTGGGGGTGGGGTAGGTTTGCGGTGGTGAGAGTTTTTTTGAAAGCGAATTAAAGTACTATAGCGAATTAAAGTATTTAAATGTGAAGAAAAAATGTACTACTATAGTATATCAATGGGGAGAGGTAGGGTATAAATATTTTTTAACATATAAAATACGAAATAATTAAAATATATGAATTTTATATAGACACGTAAGAATTTACTGTGTGACTATATAAATTGTAAAAAATAAATTTTTTGTTACCTATAGGATGAGACCATGAATTCATCCAATAAGGTGATAAATTAATGATAGATCTTGATGATCTAAGGACTGAAAATGGTTCATATTTTATATTGGGAAAAGATTTTTGGACATCAGGTGTCTTAGACACTTTCATAAAAATTCAGTTTTTGCTTAATATTTAATTTGACCGATTTTTTTGCTATTTAGTGATTTGTCTAAAATATCCTTTCCAAAAATATATTCAATCGATTTTGTTATTATTATTTATTTTTTTTCAAATTCACTAATTTATTTTTTTATATATAAAAATATATAAAAACCAAAAATAATAACAAATCGGTTGAATATAATTTTGAAAATGATATTTTAGAAAAATCACTTAATAACAAAAATCGGTCAAATTAAATATTAAGCAAAAACCATTTTTTTTATGAAGGTGTCCAAGACACCTGGTGTCCAAAAGTCACTACCTTTTTATATTTTAATAGGTGTTTTTATTTTAGTTCACGTGAGAGGTTCTTTCAAAAAGGTAATTCATAATGATTTTTCATTTTTTTGTGATGATTCAAATTTTAAGTTTAATGATAAAAAAATATTTTATCAATTCAGTTGCATATCGTTATTTTTTAATTATTCATATCATAGTTCATCATATAAATTTTAGAGTCAAAATAAAAATAAGTGTGATTACAATTATCTTATATATATTTCGTTTTAATAATTGAAGTAAATAAAGCGTGTGAAACCATGTTTTGTCAATTCACTCATAAAAGTCTTAATTTGTACGGTTTTCTATTAAATGTAATAAAATATAAGGAATTCAATAATTTACAGGTAGCTTTTTTTGTTCCTATTTAATTGCATTATTTCTAAAATATGGTCACATTCTAATAAAGAAAAAGAGGTAAGAGGTCTAGGCCCAACCTTTCTCGTGATGTCACTATCTATGTTAGCTTAAATTTAATTTTCACTTTATTATTTATTTTTAAGCTACTCAAATTTATTTTATTTTCACTTCTTAATATGCAATAGCAAATTAATAATAAGTCGTTTTCGCATTGCTTTATTTTACTTTCAACTTTCTATAACATGTCTCAACCTTTATTTATTGTATTTGTATTTCTCAACTTTTGTTGAGAAAGAAAACTTGAGCATACTTATTATGAAAGGAGAAAAAAGAAAATAAAATTTTCTTATTTAGTATAAGTTAATTCGAGGCAATATAATTTAAGCACAACATACAATTTTTTTGAATCGAAACAAAATATTATATCAAATCACGATGAGCAATATTTGTGAGCCAGATTGAAAAATCCGACTTCCAGATCTTTGGACCATCCGACAAAGCAACGAAATTCGCTAAAACATGAGTGGCACGATTGCCCTCGCTACAAACATGAAAGAACTCAAAAACAACACTCTCTTTAATTCGACAAAAAGCCTCAAAGAGCTCGTTAGTGTCATCGTTAGTGTCATCACTCAATGAACCAGGGGGCTTAGCCCACTGGCCACCGGGTCCTCACTTAAGTGAAGTGACCCGGGTTCGATCCCTCTTGGGAGCGAATTTGGAGATTGAAGATATAAGGTGGATTTTGGTGAATGGAGAGATAAGGTGGTTCTTGGAGTGGATGGGGAACTTATTACTAACATCTAACATGACTTTGCCCGATCAAAAAAAAAAAAAACTCAATGAATCCATGCCACGGTGATGTTCTTGGAGAACATGAATCGCTAGGAGCGAATCCAAGAACACCTCAATCGGACCTAGATCGTTCTCCATGCAGAAACCAACTCCAAGCAACAAAGCATGAAGCTCTCCCATCAAAATAGTCTCACTCATCCCCACCCGACGTGCCACAGCTGCCAGATCGAACCATCAGAATCTCTGACTAGGAAATCGACCCCCACCGCTCCACTATCTTTGTGGATCGAGACGTCCACATCTAAGCGAAGCAGACCCCTTCGCGAGGGATCCAACACTGAGGGACACAACATACAATTATTGTGATGGAGCAATTAATTATAAAAGTATGACATAAAATGACGTATCTTATGGGGGATTTATTTCATATCCGATAAAATTAATAAGTCACGAGTTTAAAAAGTTAAAATTCTGCTGTTACATAACTTACTTAAACCAAATTTAACATGACAATAAGATCAAAACAGTAAAAAGATACAAACACTATGGGTCAAACAACTTTTAAAAATATTTTTCAAAAATAGTTTGAATTTTTTGGGTCTTTTTAAAAAATAATGTAAATTTTCGTACATCATTTAAGAAAGTTGAATCAGCTCTTTGGCTCATCCATGGAATATTGGAATATATAAAGTGAAATTAAAATGACTTTGTAATTGCACTCTATCAGTTCAATCAATGAAAATGCACTCGAGAAACTAATTCAGTTTTGGACATCAAATTTGTGGTCACAAATTTCAAATATATTTTTCTTTTTCTTTTTCTTTTTCTTTTCCTTGAGGAGAAGTGTCCTCCAATTTCAAATCACCTTCCCGAGTTCGCTCGCACCAGTAAACTTAGCAGCTATTCTTGGAAAGGGTTTGATGATCCCGATCAAAACTGGCTGCAGGAACTGTAATTTCCGCCATAGCATTACGCAAAGCTCCTCCAATTCTCGGCTTCTCTTCGAAGCCGAATGCCTACAGTCTAGTCCATTTGATCCGCGATTGTACCACTAACAGCCGCTTCTCTCACGGCCAACAGCTCCATTCGTACCTTCTGAAATCTGGGTTTATCTCCAACGTATTTGTCTCCACATCTTTGATAAATTTCTACGTTAAGTTTGAGCTCGTGCACGATGCCCACCATCTGTTCGACGAAATTCCTGAACCAAGTGTGGTTTCTTGGAACTCTTTGATTTCGGGATATGTCCATTCCGGGAAGTTTCATAGAGCTTTGAATCTGTTTTGTCAGCTGGAAAGGTCCAATCTTGCTGCGGATTCGTATTCGTTCACCGCCGCTCTGTGTGCTTGTGGCCAACTGAGCAGAGTGCGGGAGGGGAAATCTCTGCATTCCAAGATTTTGAAATACGGCGCTGAATGCAGCATTTTCGTGGCGAACTGCTTGATCGACATGTATGGGAAATGCAGCTGCGTTTCGGACGCGATGAAGGTTTTCGGAGACATGGCTGAGAAGGATGATATCTCATGGAACTCTGTTCTTGCTGCAAATGCTAGAAACGGAGCGCTTGATCAGGCGTTTGCTGTTTTTTGTCGGATGCCTAATCCCGACACCATCTCGTACAACGAGCTTATAGATGGCATCGCGAAGTTTGGAGTGGTAGAAGATGCTGTAACCTTGCTTTCAAGAATGCCAAACCCGAACTCGTCTTCTTGGAATGCGATCATAACAGGGTATGCAAACAGGGGAAGGGGCAGAGACGCAGTGAGGTTCTTCTGTAAGATGCATTCGTGTCGCATTCGTATGGATGAGTTCACGTTTTCGAGTGTTTTGAGCAGCATTGCTGATTTAGCAGCTCTCACATTGGGGAGTTTGACGCATTGCTGCGCATTGAAGTGTGGCTTGGATGAGTATGTTGTAGTGGGGAGTGCTCTCACGGACATGTACTTCAAATGTGGGGCGGTGGAGGAGGCGGAGAGGTCGTTTGAGTCCCTCCCGGAGAGGAATCTGGTCACTTGGAACGCGTTGATGTCTGGATACGCGCACAATGGTGATCCCAGGAAGGTGTTTGAGCTCTTCAAGGAGATGAAAGGGGTCAAAGATTTGGAGCCGGATGAGATCACCTTCCTCAATGTTCTATCCGCGTGTTGGCATGGCAGGGTCCGGCTAGACGTCGTGAGAGGTTACTTTGACGTGATGAGGGTTGAGTATGGGATTGATCCAATGCCGGAGCATTGTTGCTTGATGATAAAGGTGATGGGGCAAGAAGGGGATGTAAGGGATGCGGAGGAGATGATTGGTGAGCTCGGGTTCGGATCTTGTGGGATGGTTTGGAGGGCATTGCTCGGTGCTTGCGTGAGCTGTGGGGACGTTGGAGTGGCTGAGGTTGCAGCTCGGAAGGTGGTGGAGCTCGAGGGGGAGAAGGAGGTCGTGTACGTGAGCTTGTCGAATGTGTATGCGGGCCGGGGAGATTGGGACGGGGTGGCGAGGGTGAGGAGGGAGATGAAGGTGAGGAAGGTGAGGAAAGAAGCTGGTTGTAGTTGGATCTGAACTTGAAGACTAGAGATGATTAGGGTTCATTTCATATCTCACTACTCACTTCTGCTTATGTTTGTTATTCGATTTGAAACATGCATATTCCTAAATATGTTTTCGAGATTTTTGTTGGATATTATATATTCTCTCCCTTCTTGAAAAGTGTATCACTTTTTTCTTTTTCATTCCATCCGTTAAAAATGTATTGCGTCTATATTTTGGTATATGACCTCACGCAACTCATTTCTACTCAACACGTTATCTATCAAACATTTTCATTTTATCCATTAAAATTTGTGCCGCGCACCCAGTGATACATTTATTAGGGAACAGGGTATATTTGAGGTGTTCAAAGTGGTCAGACCTGCTCAAGTTTTGGGTGGGCCTATACCCTTTGGCCCAGTGGGCTCAAGCTTTTAAAGTATACAAGATGACCGATTGGCTAGTCCAGTCCAAACCTGCCTAGAAATAGGTTTGTAAAAATTTCAACCCGACCCACCTATTTTGGTGGGGTAGGCCAGACCAACTGAATTTTACAAATAATAATATTGAATGCAATTTGGTAGTATAAATTAATGTCAATGTATGGTTATGTTACAAAAATAGCGTGCAGAAGAAGTTGGTTTGATAAAATATCTGCCCCTCCAACAAATATATTACTACTAGTATTTTCTTTTTCTGAAACCTTAATTAAATATAAAGTCTATTATTACAGTTGACTTTACATAATAAATGGTGTATAATTAAGATTTAGGCTCAAGTTCCTTCATTGCATATCTATATAATATATAAAAAGGCAGTTTAACGGCTAGTTTTTCCCACCAAATTTTAAAAATCAGTTTTTTTTTAACTGCTTCCTATTTTTCAGCAAGTATGCAAAAATTGCGTTCCACTCATTTTTCTTTATACTCCACCTTTTTCTTTTATGTTTTGATTTATTTTATTTTCTACATCTTTCTAATCTTTTGATTTTATTTAATTAGATTTACTTTAATTTTATTTTCAATTTTAATTTCTTTTGTTCATAGAAAATATATGACATCAATTTATATCTATATTTATATAATATACAACTAGATAATTTTTTCGGATACTTTTTAGTGTAACTTTTTTAAAATAATTTTTTTAATACTCCAGAATACCTATTTTTTTCACAATTCACACTCAATCCTGCATGTTTTTTTTTCCATTTCTCTTTTTTCGTTTCAATTGTAATTTAATTTGATTAATGTTAAATATTTAATATACATATCAAATTAAAGATTATGAAAATAGCTTTAATTTGATATAAAAAAATGGCTTTTTCCCTCCATTTATTCCCTCTCTTTTTTTTCTCTCTTCTCCCACCATTTTTTCACTATTTTTTTTATATTTTAATCCTTTTCTAAACATTATCACATTATTTTATTTTTTAAAAAATATGTTCATTTTAAATTTAATATAGTATAAAAATCATGAAAAATGAAGTTAAAACGATTAAGTTATGAAATAAATTAAAAGTTAAAATATTTTACTTTATCTCTTAGTTAAAATTTTACAATTTTATATATATGTTTGTGTATGAAAATACTTATTTATTTATTATGACGCATATACTACTCGATGATAATAATGCCTAATGCTAATTTTTATTATTGATTTTTTTTTTATTTAATAACTTTAATTATCATTACGCTTTATACAAAGTTGAAAATTTATATTTTTAAATTTAGGATTTTATTAAATAATTGACGGGCGTGGATTGTTTTAGTTTATTTATATTAAAATATATTTTATCTTTATATATTTTAATTTTATTTAATTTTTATATTTATTTATTTAAATATATTGTTTAGTTTCAATGTTCGTCGTGCATCGCACGAATGGTACTAGTTATACTTAAACACAAGATTTAATCTAAAAATAATAGATTTTCTTACTAGAATGAGTATTACTTTTATAAAGTAGAGTTTTTGCGGCTGTCTGCTCCTAAGTTTAGTTCAAGATCTGAAAGGTTAGATTTTTTTAATGTCTCTTTTCTAACACTTGAAATTTATAGAGTTTTAATTTTGGTAACTCTAATAATGTCAATTTCTCCAAAAATAGATTTTCTCCCCAAAAGCCAGATATGTAGACAGCAGAAGTTGTTCAGATTCAACGGTTCATATTCACCATCGTCGAAGTAATTTTTAAGAGACCTTTTTCTTCTTAAAATATAAGAATCGAACGTACTAAAATTTTGAGCACATATAAAACTACAAAACTTATATCATATTCATATCAATGAGCAAGTGGCTCGTATCTTATTTTAGTAACTGAAATTTATTTTTTATGCTTTTTGTAATGGTGGTCGACCTCTAGGATGAAATTATGCCTTTGAGTTAATTCATTTAAAAATACTCAATTATTGCAGTCAAATAATCAAATATTTTCATGTTATATGTTGTGTTTTACGTTTACTGTATATGTTCGCCCCTCTTATATGATTCTTGTATTCCTTAGATGATTGGAGATGATATCAAATTATTATACTCCCTCCGTCCACGAATCATCTTCCTGTTTGCCTCTAAAATTTTGTCCACCAATTAACTTCCTACTCTGCTTTTTGGACATATGTACCCTCCCTTACTTTTTAAATTACTACACTTTACCAATTGGACCCACCACACTTAACCATTACTTGTCTAATTAATCCAATTTTGAAGTTAATTAAATGGAGTAGGATATTTCGAATTTTTCAGTTTATTTATTTATTTTTTGAATTTTCAATTTATTTATTTTCTGAAAATTTTATTTCCAGTTTATTTATTTATTTTCTGAATTTTCAAGTCTATTTATTTATTTATTTTTGAATTTTCAGTTTATTTATTTCCAGTTTATTTATTTATTTATTTCCAGTTTATTTATTTATTTATTTATTTTCGAATTTTCAGTTTAATTATTTTCCAGATTATTTATTTCCAGTTTATTTATTTATTTTCTGAATTTTCAGTTTATTTATTTATTTATTTTCTGAATTTCAATTTTATTTATTTATTTATTTTTGTATTTTTGGTTTATTTATTTCCAGTTTGTTTATTTATTTATTTCCAGTTTATTTATTTATTTTCCCGATTTCCAGTTTATTTATTTATTTATTTTTGAATTTTTAGTTTATTTATTTCCAGTTTATTTATTTAATTATTTCCAGTTAATTTATTTATTTTCTGAATTTTCAGTTTATTTATTTATTTATTTATTTTCGAATTTTCAGTTTATTTATTTTCTGAAAAATTTATTTCCAGTTAAATTATTTATTTATTTTCTGAATTTTCAGTTTATTTATTTATTTATTTTCTGAATTTCAAGTTTATATATTTATTTATTTATTTTTGTATTTTCAGTTTATTTATTTCCAGTTTGTTTATTTATTTATTTATTTCCAGTTTATTTATTTATTTTCTTGATTTCCAGTTTATTTATTTATTTATTTATTTTTGAATTTTCAGTTTATTTATTTCCAGTTTATTTATTTATTTCCAGTTAATTTATTTATTTTCTGAATTTTCAGTTTATTTATTTATTTATTTTCGAATTTCCTGATTTCCAGTTTATTTATTTATTTATTTTGAATTTTCAGTTATTTATTTATTTAATTATTTCCAGTTAATTTATTTATTTTCTTAATTTTCAGTTTATTTATTTATTTATTTTCGAATTTTTAGTTTATTTATTTTCTGAAAAAATTATTTCCAGTTTATTTATTTATTTATTTTCTGAATTTCAAGTTTATTTATTTTTGAATTTTCAGTTTATTTATTTCCAATTTATTTATTTATTTTCCGAATTTCAAGTTTATTTATTTATTTATTTTTGAATTTTCAGTTTATTTATTTTCCAGTTTATTTATTTCCAGTTTGTTTACTTATTTATTTATTTATTTATTTCCAGTTTATTTATTTATTTTCTCAATTTTCAGTTTATTTATTTATTTATTTTCGAATTTTCAGTTTATTTATTTTTTGAAAATTTTGTTTCTAATTTATTTATTTTCCAGTTTATTTATGTATTTATTTATTTATTTTCTGAATTTTCAGTTTATTTATTTATTTATTTTCAGAATTTCAAGTTTATTTATTTTTTGAAAAATATATTTCTAATTTATTCATTTAAATGCTTTCATTTAATTCACCTAATAAAATAATGCCAAATAGTTAGTGCAAGATTAGTAAAAGTAACCACAATACATTAACACTACCCTTTTAGTCTTTTACACCACCTTTACACCACCTTTTTCAGCTTTCTTAAAACCCGTGCCGAACACCAAATAGGAAGATGATTCGTGGACGGAGGGAGTAGTATATGATTTTATTTGTAATTTATTTTACCGAACAAAGATAGTTTCTTTAACAAAAAAATAATCTGAATTTGTGATTTTCACATAACTCTTAAATATTACGAGTATAGCTTTAGTTTTATTTATTTTTTTTGTAATATAACACCCTTTATTTTTCTTGATGAAGTTTGTTTGATTTGAACTAGTACGACGCCATTAATAATCAATGAAAATTTTGAAATAAAATGTTTACATTAACATAAATCGTGTAAAAGTTATAAATTAGAGTAAATATTACCATTAACCAATGTACGATTTTTATTTACTTTTGATAAATTAACAAGTAAATAAAGAAATTTAAAGACTGCGTGGACTCGAACTCACATCTGGCCTTAGACATTAATTACACTATCGCTAATTTTAAACGATTATAAACAGAGAGGAAGTTGTCTAAATAATTTCACACTTCTTTCCCTGAGAAAAAAAAATTGCACTTTTCCATTGATGGTATGAATATTTCATTTATAGTGATATCTTAAAAGAAAATGTATTGTAAATTGCAAAAAAGTATAAAGTCCTACATAAAAGTTCACAAATATATACTTCTTATATTAGTTCAATACTTTCCTCATATATAAACATCTTTCCTTTTCTCATTTATTTTTTAGATATATAAAATAAAATGTCACACATCAAATACACATTCATATTTTTATGTCGGTTAGAATATATTCTCTAGCATTATTTATTTTATCACATCCGAAAAAAAAATACCGTCATTTTAGTCTCGTATTTGGGTTTTGCTTTGGCAGATGCGAAGAATCTCAGAATTTTCTGTCTATATACTCGAATTTTTATTTGAATAGTAAATTGGGGAATATGGTATTCTTTATGCTTTTGGTTCGCCCATAAATTCAAATCTTATATATTTCACTTCATACAAATATTTAATTTTCAATTGCAGTACAAATTGAATGCTTTCTTATAGATATGGTTTTGAATTGTGATAAAGAAAGAGAAACGATTCTGTATTGAGAGAATATTCAGAATACGCCAAAAACAAAACTATAGTTTCGTTGATTACGAAAATACCGAATTGCACGTTAATATTGTTAAAACTTAATTAACATGCCTATCTAAATATAAAAAAGGCGAACTTAAAAAAATATACTGATAAAAATAAATCTCAAATTAGTACTAATAAAAAGTGCAATCTCTACACTCGAAAATCGCATCAAAACTCTATGCACTCTTTGCATATATACATAATCTCAAAGTTTTGTTCTCGCCTCATTTTATTCATCGAAGCTCGTTGGTGTGTGGTATTGCTACTTATGAGACGAGTCATGATCTCTACTTAAATGTATCTCATCTTGCGAACAGAGAACTCCTTCACTCAATTTTATGGACCTGTTAATACAAGCTTGTTTTAGTTGTAATTTTCAATTTAATTTCTTTTGTTCGTAATTTAATCTTCTTCATTTATGTGCCATACTATAATTGCCCCCCGCAAGCATTAGATTTCTAACATATAATGACGTATAATCTTCATATTTCGGTCCATATCTCTATCACATTGCACCTACTAAATAATTTCACACTAATTTTTTATTTTTTTTAAATGTGTCAGTAGTAGAATTAGGATTTTATAGGCGATATGAAATAATTAATTACGAGAATCAAGTCCATTAACATAAAATGGGCCTAAAGTGCTGATGTTTCATTGAGATATTAATTAGCAAGATTTAATTGGAGTTGTCCAACCTAGTTCAGTTAATGTATGGGTATAAATAGTATTTTATGGCCAATCATTTTAGAATTTTTTTTGAAAATATCTCAAATTAAAGGTAATTATATAACAATACTCATAGTTGCATTTTTTTTTCTTGTTTATGACTAGCAAAAAAATTCTAATGCCTGAATTGTGGCGTGTTCCAAAGTACATAGCATTTCCATTGGAATTTAAAAACCAAGAAGAAGAAGAAGAAGAAACACCACCAAAAGATAGGCTTTAATTTATCCAAAAACCTCGAATTCACAACTTTTTGTGATGTTTTTTTAATACTATTAGGGCATTCGATTTCGTTGTATTTTCCAATTTCTTGTTCAAACTCAGTTAAATAATTGGGGAGATTTTTCAACGATATGTTTGTTTTCAATCAATGAAGATCAAATCAATCGTAAAGTTCTTAGCACGTTGTCGATGTCAATGAAATCTCTGTCGTCGGAACATCTTAACACATAAGAAAACATCGAAGTCGAAGCTCCGGCCTCCGCTATGCACTGTTGATTCTTATTCTTGTCGTCTCTAGCGAGCTCCTCCAATTTCCTTAGCGCATCGAGACTCCCGGCACTTGTCCTCCAGTTGTTGTACTTTGAATAAGCTCGATGACGGCAGAGCGGTGGAGAAGGGACTTCGGGTGTGTGTGAAAGAGAGAGGGCGAAGGAATACGAGAAAACAAAAAATAGGTGAATTTTTTTTTAATTGCAACAGAAGTGTCATGTAATTTAAAATACTCCGCATTACTCTCACATAGTGGAAATCCGTCATAACACATCAAAACTCAGGCACAGGCAAATTTTTGGGCCACAAATAAGAAAAGAAATGCAATAATGAATATTATCTTGTAAATACTTTTAGTTTATGATATTTTTTAAAAATTAAAAAATGATGGGCCATAAAATGATATTTAAACATTAATGTAATTAATTAAGCTCTTGATCCTATTAATATACAATTTTACAAAGAATGAAAAACAAACAAACAAAAAAACCTTGGAATTAAATAATTCAATAATTAAAAACCTTCTATCTATTATTCTTGTAATTTAGAGAGACAAAATAAAATGGTCTAACATAATTAGTACAAAAATACTACAGATAAGTCCCTTCTATTCGAGAACTATCCAGTGAACTTCTATCACGTATTAGGTGAGATTTAAAATTCAAACTCCACTGCTGATTAATTAAAAAAGAATGTAATATACTAATATAATGTATAATAATTCATATAATTGCTTAGCTTAAGAAACGAACGAAAATCAAACTTAGATTTTGCTAGTGAAAACATTGTAATTACCAGTCAAAACCGCGTGGACTGGATAATTAAATTAAAAGCAATAAAACTTACACTTGTTAAGCAATAAACGGTCGGATTAAATAATTTTATAGAACAATTAGTTGTCAAATTTGGACAAAATTGAAGTCACTATTGAGCATTCATAGCCCATTAGCAAAAATCTTATCCACCAATAAATTAGCATTATCTATTAGATAGGGAGATAAATTAAATAAAAACAACTTAAAGAAAGAATACAAAAAGGAAAGAGGATATTATTTTCATGAAAAGAAAAGAAAAAATGTGAAGAGGACTACGATGAGACATACAATTAAATATTCTTTTTAGTATTTCAACTATTTTTTTAAAATTTTACAATTTATCGTAAAATTCAAAGAGTCTAACGTCATTATCATATTTTCGAGTTGATGAGTAGACTATTCAAGATATTGTTAGAAATTTCTTTCAACTTAATTGAAGACAAAAGTCTAAACCAAATGTTAGAAAATGAAAATAATAAATGCGGCTGTGGAGTGTTGGCTCAATTCTCATTAATTCTCTTAAGCCCAAATTCGAGTCCAAAATCCCTAGCCCTCTCATTTTCACACCTCTGCGCTGCTCTCAAACCCTAATCTCTCTCACCCTCACCCTTCCACCTTCGTCTTCCCGGCTCCAGCACCCTTCCACCGCCCATCTACTCGTTCTCCACCCCCACCATTAATGGCTGCCCCCTTTTGTCTTCCCACAAACCATTTACTCCACCCCTATTTATCCCCGCTGCATATCTTTCCATTGGAGCAAGTTTCACACACTGTTTGACTCAGAAGGCTCTGCTATTCCTTCTTGAAGTGTCGTCGGATTCCTGTTCGTGGTTTCTTGATTGGTGACTATGGGTGTGAACTTCGCTCCGATAGATTGCTTGTATCGCCGGATTCCTGACCATCGGATTCCTGTTTGGTGATACACTATGGGTTTGGTGGTTGTGCATATGAGATTGGTGTGTCGATCAGTTCTCCCTATTCCCTGAGCCTTGATCATTGAGTTGCCGGAAGAGCTACTGCCTTGTGTGGGAAAACTCTGAGCCAAAGTGTCCCGATGACACGTTTTTCCCACTTAGTGTTCCCTCTGATTTTCGTCTTTTTGTCCTTCTTTAAGTTTTCTGTTGTTCCTTTTTTACTTGCTGTTTTTCTTTGTGTTTTGCAGGTATTAAGAGGTGAAGAAGAAGGAGAAGAAACGAGGAGTGGGCTGTGACACTTGAGTGTCGAGTGAAGGCGGCAGGATGGTCGGGAACCAAGCGGTGTAACCTCAGCTAGGCGAAGATACCCAACAGCGGCTAATTTCAATCCTATTCCATATCAATTGGACTGGCATTATAATTACTCCATCAGTCCCACGTAACATTCCCCGCTCAATTTTTATGCATATTAAACAAAAATACAGTTAATATTCTTTATAAATCATAATTTATACATAATTGTTCTATTTTTTCCTTATTTATATTGCTTCGTATATCATTTTCACAAATATTTGAGCATTTTATTTTAGTTAATAGTAGTAAATGATTTAATACACTATTAATTAAGAAATTGGAGTAAGTTTTGGAACATTTCAGAATAATTAAACAACTAATTTCATAGAATTAATGTCCTTAAAAAAAGTAATAGAATGAATGGAGTGTTGATTATAAAATGACCCTCAATATATATGATGTATATCATGTATTAGAGCATCAACAGCAGATCTCTCAAAATTTTACTCTTAAAAAGTAAAAATACTCCTAAAGTCTTCCCTAAATTATTTTTAACCCCTATTTTACAATTGCACACAGTAGCTCTCCTATTTTTTATTATCTATTTTATAAATTTAGGATTAGATTTAAGGGGGTGTAAATTTAGGATTAGATTTGAGTGAGTGTAAATTTTTTGTGGGCCCAACTTAATATAGGTGATCTGTTGGATGATCATTTTATCTCACTTTTTATTATTTTAGCTTAAATTTAAAGTTAGAATTACTTTTGAGAGATCTGCAGTGGAAGCTCTTAATTACCTTCGTCCAAATTGAATAAGTTTATACTCCCTCTGTCCCACGAATTTTGATGCATATTCCTTTTTGTGTCGTCTCACGAATCTTGATGCATTTCTAAATATAGGTAACAATTAGTTAAAAATAAGGATTTTTAATTACCTACTTTATTACCTACACATTTTTCTACTTTACTCCCTCCCTTTTTTTATAAGTCCCATTTAGCTCATTTTTTTATTTCTCAATAAGTGTCCCATTTCAAAATTTGGGAGTATATTTATGACATTTTTTCTATTTTATCTTTATTTAATGCTTGTATGAATGTAATAATTAGTTGTATATATGCATTTATTATGATAGTTACTAAGGTTACAAATGTAAAATATCTTATTTTATTGATATGTGTATTTTGACGGCTGTGGACACTTAATAAAAAACGGAGGGAGCATCATTTTTTATTTTATTACCTACACACTTCTACTTTATCACTTTTCTATTTTATTACCTACACACTTAAAATATTAATCTATATTAATTTTTTAACTTTCGTGCCGAAAATAAATACATCAAAATTCGTGAGACAGAGAGAGTATGACATTTAACACTTACGCAGCAAACATTTCCATGGCGTGATCGTAGACCAATAATAATCAACTATTATTAAATTCCATATCTTGGCATCATCCATTCGATAAAGAAAGGGGGGAAATGCAAAAGAGAAAGAGATGATAAAGATATTTTTTCGGTTAATAAAAAATGAGCTTCTTCGATTATATTAGTACGTGTTAAATGACCTATGCCAAAATTAATTGATTAATTATTTTCATTGAATAATTGATGGAGATGTGATCGGTATATATGGTGTTCTACGACGAGCATGATTGGCTACTTGATTGAAGCCGCTGAAAAGCTGCTTATACATATTTACTTATGTTACTTGGGTTATATATATTGATGAATGAGTTATACTGAGAATGTTATTTTTCGTAAGAAATAAGAAATGAGAATAATTGCATAAGTCAGTATATAATGTTGTATAAGCTATAGTATAATATTATATAAAAAAATTTTACCCGAGTTTGAATCTTGAAGGAAGCGAAAATTTTATCTAATTAATTGAATTTCGTTATGCAGTCATTATAAGCAGCTTATGCAAATTACAAGCATTTTATGCATATAGGGAAGAGCGAAAATAAGTACACTTCTTAAGATATAAAATAAGAATGATTTTCAGCCCTTAGATCATCAAGATCTACGGTTGATTCATCATCCTGTTGGATGAATTCATGGTCCTGAGTTCGAATCCCAAAGGTAGCAAAAATTTATTTTTTGCAATTCATACCTTTATTTATACAGCAAATTCATACATGTTCTAAATAAAATTCATACATTTTTCCTAGTTCTTATTTCTTATTTTAAGAGATGCTCTTACGGTAACCCTTCCATAGGGGAATGCTAAAATAAGAACGCTTCTTAAAATATAAATTAGGAACCATTTTCAGCCCTTAGATCATCAAGATCTACGGTTGATTCATCACCTTGTTGGATAAATTCATGGTCCTGAGTTCGAATCCCAAAGGTAGCAAAAAATTATTTTTCGCAATTCATGCCTTTATACAGTTTATTCATGCGTGTTATACATAAAATTCATGCATTTTTGCTGGTTCGTAATTCTTAAAATAAGGGTGGTTTATTGAATAACCGTCCCCCCTTCCATATATATATATATATAAAGACTATGGTATAACACTTCTTAACATATAAAATACGAACTAGCTAAAATGTATGATATCTATGTAGAACATGTATGAATTCATTGTGCAACTGTATTGTATGAGTTGCGAAAAATAATGTTTTTGCTACCTATGTGATTCGAACTCGGGATCATGAATTCATCCAATAAAGTGATGAATCAACCGTAGATCTTGATGATCTAAGAGTTGAAAATAGCTTCTATTTTATATTCTAAGAGGTGTTTTTATTTTAGTCCACCCATATATCTATATGATTGATCAAATGAGAATGATCCTTGCAATGAGAAATGTGTTGAGTTTGGTTTAAATTTCAACAAAAAATTTGTAAAATACAGTGTGAATTGAGTAAGAACACGTAAGATTTGTGGAGAAAAGATAAAGAAAAAGTAGAGAGACAGAGAGAAAGTGTTTCTTATTTTCATTTGATGAGTACTACTTGACTTCATAATTTTACACTTGAAAGTTCTATTTATAGTTTACAAAGTAAACCTAGCTGGGCCTAAGTCTCGTTACAATAATTTTGTCTTGGAGTGGATCGTCAAAGCTAGCGAAACTAACACCTAAAGGTTGGCGATAAGCAACGTTGACTTGCCAAATTAGACGCTCGGCGGAGCTGACCCCTCACGGGTGACATTCGAGGAAGTTGACTCACCAATATTGACACTCGACGACACGTCAAGGGTGACATTCAGCAAGGTTGACTTGTCAAGAATGATGCACAGCGGAGCTGACCCACCCGTTAAGGGTATCACTTAGTTCGGCTAACTTGTCAAGGATGACACTCAACAAAGTTGACCCGTCAAGGATGATGCTCAGCGGAGCTGACCCGTCAAGGATGACACTCAGTTGGGCTGACTTGTTAAGGATGACATTTAGCGGAGCTGACCCATCAACGGTGATACTCAGCGGAGCTGACCTGTCAAGAGTGACGATTGACATGGCTGAAGTGCCAAGGTTGAGGTGGAGCTGAGCTTCAAGATCTGACTCTTTGCCTTCATTCATATATTTTTTATCCATCAGGCTTGACCCAAAGAGATGAACATAATATCGTCCACATTAAAATGAGATTAAATTTGAGACATCAAATGTATAAATCTTACAATTGAGATTAATCATGTGAATTGATATTAACAAATCAGTTAATAAAACACAACCAATATTGATCATGGGTTAGAATCTTGGAGGGGTCGAAATTTTATAATGTTAATTTAATACGATTGTTCGTGAGTTATAATAATAATTGATTTGTTTGTAAATTTTTATTGATTTATTCATATATTTTATTAACTATATTCGTTACGTGTATTTTTTAGCAGATCTTAAATTTAGATTGTAGATATGATGATCTAGTCTATAAGTAAATTCATTTTCACAGTTTATAAGTTATTATTACATAAAAGTAGCAAGAAAAATTAATCCAGGAATTGTGCAAATCTAACCATTTATTTATGCACGAATTCACTAAATATAATATATTTCATCTATATAATATTCCCTCCGTCCACAAAAGAACTTCTTATCTTTCCTTTTCGGGACGTCCACAAAAGAACTTCCTACCTATTTTTGGACTATACCCCACCGCTTATAATCCTCTTACTTTTCACTTTTCACTTTTCACAACTCCCAATATTAATTATAACACATTTTCACCACTCTCAATACACTCAACTACCATTTATCCACTCTCAATACACTCAACAATATTTTTTATTAAAACCCGTGCCACTCCCTCCTAGGAAGTTCTTTCATGGACGGAGGGAGTATATAAAAGAGGAGTCTAATAGTAACTTTTTCCCACCAAAATTTCTCTATCTTCATTTATCTTTTTAATTTTGATTTTTTTCTTAAAATCATCAACTTTGATTTATAAAAAATATTCAATATGGATGTTAAATTAAAAATAATGACAAGATCTCTAATTTAATATAAAAATTATAAAAAATAATTTTAAAAAGAATAAGTTATTAGCTTTAAAGTCATAAAATTATTCTTTTCCCTTACATCTATCATATTTCCTCTATCATCTCCTTTCTCATTTCTCCAAATACAACTTTAAGTTTCTTATCTCTCATTCATTTTATATACTCCATATATATTTTATTTCATTTTTTATATTTGTATTAGATATCATTTTTTATATTTTTCTATTTTTCTTATTATGATAATTTAATGCAACTAAACTATTAAAACCTATATTTGTTCATTTTAGACCTCTTTATCTTAAAAATAGTTTTTTTAAGTCAAATTTATATTAATATAAATCTGTAGATAAATAATTAATTATATATATATATATATCTTAAAAATAGCATTTTAAATATTAAATCATATACATTTTATTTTTAAAAATTAACTACATATATCTCATGTTTTAACGCTTTGTTTTTTCACTTACCCATTGATAAAAAATATCGGTAAAATAACACAAATAAATTTTTTGATGCATATAAAAATAATCGTTGTCATGTTTATTCAAATCAAATTTTCGGATGTTGCATAGGAACTTTATTTTAAAATTTTTATTTAAACAAAAGGACCACATAAATATGATATAAATATGCATTCAAAAAATATATTAAATTATATGCAAATGAATAGTTTTGTACATTTAGAATATTACTCCAAAGAGTATATGATACATAATGATACCCATTATCATTTATAATTGCTTTTGATATTTGATGATATATATATATTTATACACAATATCATTTAAAATTAATTACTCCCTCTGTCCCATTGATCTTGTCCTATTTTTCTTTTTGGGTTGTTCCATTAATCTTGTCCTGTTTCTATTTTGGGTAATAATTTTACACTACAAACTAATATGACCCAACACATTCACACACTTTTACTACACTAATTTAACTCTTCTTAATAATCGTGCTCAAAAGAAATGGGACGAGACCAATGGGACGGAGGGAGTAATTGATATTTCAAAAATTGAAAAGTGTTAATATATAAGAGTACCCACTTTTATATAGTAAAAATAAATTTTACCCACTCAAATAAAAACATAAAAAAATACCCACTTTTTGTGTTAAAGGACTAAATTGCCCTTCTATATAAATGGACAAACCCTAGCCTCCTCTCATTCTCTCATTTTTTTTCTCTCTCTCTTCTCTCTCTGCAAGCTCTCTTCTCTCTCTGCACGCTCTCTTCTCGATCTGGAGCTTGCTGAGGCCGAGGACTGCGGCGGCGATCGGCTTCCTCCGCTGCTCCAGGCTGTCCTCCTCCCCGATCATCGTCGGCGGACGGCGGAGCACCGCCGGATCGAAGTTGAAGCTGGTCAGCAGCTGGTCGGCGTCGACGGCCTTCCGGTCGAGGAACGGCGGCATAGATCTCTCTCTCCATCATCATCTTCTTCGTCGTGTCGCCTCCTCTAGCTGTGAATCGTCGTCGCGCCGCCTCTTTCAACTGCAATGGTAGATCTGCTGCAACATCCACCAATTCCTTCGATTTTAGCCAATGCCGCCGCGATTTTAGCCTCCGCCCGCGGCCACCGCTCTCTCTCTCTCCTCTCGCTCTCTCTCTCTCTCTCATCGCAGATCTTCTCTCCCTCTCGATCTGTTCTGTCGCTGCCGCCTTGGACCGGCGAAGGTCCGATGCCTCCGCCGCTGGTTTCGCTGGGGTACCGCTGCCCTATTCCCACTCTTCCCTCTCTGAAAATTGCATCGCATCTCTCTCTCTCTCTCTCTTCGTAAATCTCTTCTCCTCTCCATCACTGCAAATCTCCTCATGTTTGAATTTTGATGAAGCTTTGTTCTAGAATGAATTTTGAATTTAGGGATGAATTTTGATGCCGATGAGAATGATTGGAATGAATTTCTGCAGATTGGATAAATTTCTCCCTAATTCAATTGAACGTAATCGAAAAAACATATATGCAACGAAGAAATTGATGAAAATCGCGCAATTTTGTACAAATGTTCTTGAATTCACAACCACGTTTATGAATTCACAACTGAATTATCAGCGTTGGTTGTGAATTCACAATTGAAATAGTGTTGGTTGTGAATTCAAGTTTTATTGGTTGTGAATTCACAATTTGAAATAATGTTGGTTGTGAATTCAAGTTTTATCGGTTGTGAATTCACACCTCGAAATAATGTTGGTTGTGAATTCACGCGAATTCACAACCAATACTTGAATTCGAGTTGAATTCACAACCAGTGAACAGTGGGTATTTGTAAAATTTTTATATGTAAGGGTAAAATGGTAAATGTGGGTATTTTTTTAAGTTTTTATATTAGTGGGTAAAATTTATTTTTACTATATAAAAGTGGTTATTTTCAAAATCCACTCAATTGAAAATTCAAATATTTTCAAATTCATGTTTTTTTTTTTAAATCGAGATTGTGTCGTGGATAATTTTAAATTTTTTAATTCATATTTGCATTAACTCATATATAAATGATGTTTAATATAGTATATTTTAGTTATTTAAAATATCATTTAATTTTAATATTGGTCGTGCATCGCACGAGTGGGCGTACTGGTTAGTAATGATATTTGACTTCTCCTAAAAAAAAGTAAGGATATTTGACTTATATATATATATATATATATATATAGTTGAATCTCTCAATATATAATAATGCTATATATGAAAGTTATAAAATATAAATGAGTTTTATAGAATTCAATTTGAAGTCGTTAGTACATTAAATTTTGAGTTGGAGAAAAGAAACGATGAGGATTGAACTCAAAATTTTTCGCTTTACACGTAGAAAATTTTATCAATAATGCTATTTGGACAAGTTTTATCATGTAAATATTTTTGAAGAGACATTGATACATTACATTTAAACATTATAATAAATGTTTTTAGATTGAAATATGGAATTTGACTTTGTTGGATTCGAAACATAGTGAGTCATCACTTAGACGGAAGATGAGAGTTAATTTCGGTTGAGTCAAGAAATTCAGTTGTATTTGGTCCAAATTTATCCAACCATACATTAACTACATATCATACCTCAAATCGAGCACCCCATGTGACTTCACTTTATTTGAAAGCCCACTCCTTCAATGCTCTTGAACGAAAATAACACGTGTTACTCGTTTGTGTGTGTTGAGGAATGAGGATCAATTCAATCTCAATCCTTCACAAATTAATATAGGATAACAATTTATTCATTCTTTTTTTATATATATACAACAATTCATTGATTCGAATCATCTATTCCGCAATTCCAATAGAAAAAGCTTGAATCTCAATCAATCCTCCACAAATATAAAATTATGCCGATTCATTGATTCAGATCGTCTGCTTCATAATTTATAAAGGCAAAGGTTTGTTCGTAAAGAATGATGACTCATTGTCAGTTCGGATTCTCTATCTCTAAGCTTTTATGTGCCATTATATATTGCTATTAATTTCACTATTTTAAGAGAAAATATTATAAAAAGTAAAAGTTATTATTATATAGTAGATCATAATTAACATTTTTTTTTATCGGGCAAAGTCATGTTAGATGTTAGTAATTAATTTCCCATCCACTCCAAGAACCACTTTATCTCTCCATTCACCAAGATCCACCTTATATCTCCCATCTCCAATTCGCTCCCAAGAGGGATCGAACCCGGGTCACTTCACTTAAGTGAGGACCCGGTGGCCAGTGGGCTAAGCCCCCTGGTTAGATCATAATTAACATTAATGACCAAATATTAAAATATATATATATATATATATATATATTATAGTTATAGATTACTGAATCTTAAAGATCAAGTCCGCATACCAATATTAATGTTACTGAATATTATAGTTATAGATTACATTAATGGCGACACTGGGAGAGGCTTTACAACCAAGTCCGCTTATGAAGCTATTAAAGATCAAGCAAACGAGACTACGGAGGCGGTGGAGGAAACTGGTACGAGTACGAAGGTGTGGAAGATCCCTATACCAAACAAAATCAAGCTTACCGCATGGAGAATTTTGAAGAACAGAATTCCGACGTGTGACAACCTCTTGAGAAGAAATGTGATGTTGTGTGAAGTCGAGGTGGGATGTAACGCCTGTTTTCATCGGCAGGAATCCACGAACCACGTGTTGATCCACTGTCCAAAGACCTCAAAGGTATGGGAAGCAATCTTTCAATGGCTCGGTGTTAGCATGGCGCAGCCATATGAAGTGCACTCGCACTTCCAGTTCTTTACTAGTTTGAGTGGCCGGAAAAGAAATAAGAAGCTCTTGATGGCTCTTTGGTGTTGTACTACTTGGCTTATTTGGAAAATGCGGAATGAGAGTAGATTTGAGAACAAAAGATGGGAGAGTGCAGACTTATTTGGAGAAATAAAAGCTAGAGTGTGGAGTTGGGGTAGAATTTTTGGTTTTGTTAATGATGGAGTTGGCTTTCATAGGTGGATGTCGAATGATGAATCCCCGATGATTTTGTAATCTTCTTGGTACTACTGGTGCCTTATCGTTCTATAATATTTACTTTCCTTATCAAAAAAAAAGATTACTGAATCTTAATGATCAATTATTGGTTAAATTTAAATTATCATAATTATATATTAACTTTTAAAAAATGAATAATGGAGCATATAATAAGACATCAAAAATAGGATAGATCTGATCTCGGTATGGTGATCGAGAAAAGTGACACAAAGATTTCACATACTACAACGTGTGATATTTGCCCAAATATATGTATCACCAAGATTTCACATACTACAACATGTGATACTTGCCCAATATATGTGTCAATGACCACATAATTTTAAATGATGGTGGGATAATTGGTGATTATATTTAGTGAGGCCATATATATGAGATATTTCAAAATGGGGAAACATAATTTGTTATTTTGTTGGCAATCAAGCTTGGGATATTAGACAATCCATGTTGGTGTGGAGGGATCAACTTGCACTAGTAGATACTTCAAAAAGAAAACACTTGCACTAGTAGCCCACTTTTTTGGATTTATTGTATCACACACTTGGCATCTTCCTTTCGATTTTATTCTTGTTGTAGGGCCTAATATTAATAATTACATTTTCTTTTTCGAAAAAGAATATATATACAGAGAGGTTGTGATTCAAATGAGAACTTTTTAGTAAATTAATTTTGAGTACTCAGCTAGCAAAAATTGCAAATTTACTATACATATAACATGAAGTTAATTAAATTTATATCACAACGCATATATTTATTTATGCTTAGGGTATGTTTGCTTTTTCCTCTAAATGTGTGTTTTCTTTGCTTGATAAATTTATCATGAAAAATATTATAAGAGATAATAAAATTTTGTTTCTTTAAATTCTTTCTTTCTTTTTCGTCATTTTCTATAAAATAGAATTCTATCATTTTGTGACCCTTCTTTTCATTCCAAGTAGAGATAATATTATTCCTTCATTTTTTGTGTGATAATATCATTTATCTTTGAAGTAAAAATGGTGGATGAGAAAAGGTAAAATTCTCTTTTGTAGAAAATGAGGGGGAAAAAGAAGGGATATAAAGGAAGAAAATCATATCAACCCTTATTTTCTCATGGTAAATCTATCACCAAAAGAGAATACATGCACCTAAAATAGAAAGATAATATAATCAGGTATAAATTTAATATTTAAAATGAGGACGATATTTTTTATATTTTATTTATTTTGAATGATAATATACTTATGTCACTCTTTATATTAGAAATTTTAATTTGAATCAAAAAGATAAAAAAAATGATATAAAATTATAACATTCTTTTTAAATATAAAATTGTACCTTGTCCAAAAGAAAGGTATTTACCTGAAGTTCTATCTGGTCAATTTAAATTTTTTATTATGTCAAAATAAATAAGATATTAGGTACTTAATAAATAAAATTAGCATATTTATTATAACTCAAAGCAAACGTAACATGGACGTATAAACATCAAGTTACATGGTGGTTATCACAATAAAATATTCTGATTTGCATTATTATTTACCCCACACACACAGACACATAGTATAATATATATATATATACCCTACAAAGAAGTAAAAAAATATAAAGAGTTGTCAATGTCTACTTAGTGCATCCTAATGGACATAACAATTATTTTATAGTAATATTTTTTCTTGCACGTGAAATATATACTCGATATTTTGTAACATTGTATTTGGATTGATGCGTTGTGTAACAGTTGATACTATGATTACCAAAAAAGAAAAAGAAAAAGAAAAAATACTTGTCACCGTGTATCATCACATGCATTATTCATAGACTCTAATATAAAAATGTATTTTTAAATATAAGTTAGGAATAATTTTTAATTCTTAAATCATAAAAATTTGTGTTGAATTCAACACTTTGTTAGAGAAATTTATAATTTTATATTCATATACTGAACAAAGTAAATTTTCCTTTTTGGTTCTATCAATAAAAATCCAGTTTAATAGTACTAACTAAACAAAGCAATTCTTTTTTTTAATTCATCAATTTTCACAACGAATTTATTTTATTACTCATATAATTTATCATATAAATAATTCACAATTATCATTTTAAAGCAATTTTTATCCTAATTAATCACTATGGATACCTTTTTCATAATTTTAAGGGACTTTAAAAACAAAAAAAGAGTTCTCCCGTTAAAACTACACTATTTTTTTTATATAAATAATACTATGAGAAAGTGACACGAATTTCAATAAAAATAATTAAATATGTTATGGGTGAAAAAAAATCTCACGATAAATATAATATTAATAGTGATAATTAATTGTATTATGAGTGGAGATAAGGTCCCACCATGTGGTAAAATAGATTAATAAGTTAATATATGAAGATAAACTTATTGTGCGCAAGTATAAATAAATAAAATAGGATTATCTTTTATTAACACTCCAAAAAGGAAAATTAAATCATGCAAAATCCTTGGAGGTGGCCTTACTAAGAGCCACAACATGTTAGAAGAAAATAACTAACATAAAATATGTTGTTCCTATCCCTTAGTATAGACTAAACTTCTAAATATGTAGGGGAAAAAAATTAATTTTGATTCATAATGGAAAAAATAATCTTATTTTGTTGAAAGTCAAATTTAGGTGAAAATGGCAACAAAAATATAAATTTATGTATTTTTTAGTTTAATTGAAAATTCAAGTGATAATTATAACTTGTTTCAAAATTTGTGTGTTTTTTGGCCATAACTCCTTTGTTAAATTGTTAGCTGTCATTTTATTTCTCAAAACTAAAATTAATATAAAAAACAAAAGTATACAAGCGATTAAAAAAAGGTAAAATAAAGATAAAAATATTTTCATAATAATATTGATAACAATGTAATTGAAAGTATTGTAGCAGTGTAATTCAATATTGGAATTAGTATGTCATCCAAAATTATACCTATACTTTTTAAAACTTAAATTGTACTTTTCACTCTTAATTAGACACGGTTAAGACTTCACTCCAAAAGTATTTCCGAGATTAAAAAACGTGCACTTAATTAAATATAAAATTCTTTCTTAAAAAAATTATATTATCGTGCAAACTTTTCCAAAAAGATAATTATTGCAGAATATAATATAATAAAGATACATATAGTGACGAGATTTGGTACAATGCAAACGTAGAAGCCCTGCTTTTGTGTTAAACAAGCATTATAAAATATAGTAATAAAAAATTAGAAGACATCAAATCAGTCACAAAAAATCTACGCCGAATCATTGCCTCTTTTAAATATATGTAGTAAATTAAATATTTAAGTAATTAACATGCCGACTTTAAAAAACAAAACAAATATGCTGATTTTAACATATCAATTGTCTTTTTGTAACCTATTTAAGTACAGTCCATCCCATCTTTTAGAATGACATAAATTTTAATAAAGTGATCAGGTGTGTTACGAATAAAATAAGGATTTCATTTTTATGTGAATATTAAAATAATTAAAATAGAGAAAGAGTTTTACCTACTTTTACAAAAATAGAATTAAATACTAAAATATGAGACGATTAAAAAATAAAAATTTGATACTAAAAATTAGGATGAATGAAGTAGTAGTATAAAACAACAATGAAGAGTATTTCTAGTACAATATACTCCTTTTGTCCCTATAAGTCGTAGAAGTATGATGCTTTTCTTTTTAAGATACAATTTTTTTATTTTTATAATAACTCTTATTTATAAAAAAAATATATTTGACTCACATCTAATTTAATTTAAATCACGTATTTCATAAAATAGTGAACTATTTTTTTCACTATATAAAAGCTATATATTTTTATTAAAATTCGTATGGAGTCAAAGTGGCATATTTAATGACACACGGGAGTCGTATCCATAATGTTCATCGCATGTGCAATGCTATTGAAAATACTTTTTGAAAATGAAAGAATATCATTCTTTTATCTTTCACAGACATGCATAGTCAGTTTCTCACTTTTTATATTTTCTTGTTTTTTAACTAAAGTTACTTCATATGCATTTAACCAAGTGTATTTTAAAGCAGTGAGTTTTTTTATATTTATTCTAAATAACTAGTACTTTTTAATTTTTTTTAAATAACTAATACTACATCCGTTCCACAAATCTTGAGTCAATTTCTTTTTTCGATCGTCCCACGAATCTTGAGTCATTTCTATATATAGTAAGAATTAAGGAAAAAATAAGGGGTTCTAATTAAGTTTATCTTAATTTTTTTTAGAGGAAAAACGATCAATAATATTCACTTCAAATCGACATGTACAATATCAAGAAGCCAAGATGGATAATCCAACTTCCAGATCATTACAGTCGAAGAATTCAAAGCAAAGTTAGCAAGCGCGTGAGCCACGCCATTAGCTTCTCTACGTGCACGACCAAACTCGAGAACCACATGTTTCCTCGCATGTTCAAAGGCTTCCCATAACTTATCTGAGAGCGACTCCGAGCCGTGATAGGTGTCATGGAGAACGTGGACTGCCAACAGAGAGTCGGTGAAGAGAACAATAGGCCCCAAATCGTGCTCAAGGTAGAACCCGATAACAAGAATCAACGCATGGAGTTCGCCCATGAGCAGGGTGGTCGTATAACCCACCGGTTGGCTAGCTGCTGCAACAATCTCTTCCCGGTGGTTCCGGGCAATGAAACCAACTTCCACGTTGTTGCCTTCCTCACGGTAAGACACATCCACTTCCACTCTAGAAACACCTTCCTTCGGGGCCTGCCATGACTTGGAGCCCTCCGGCGGCAAGGCTCGGTTCCTGATCTGCAGTTGTTGTCGGGCCTCTTGGAAGTGATGGACCATCAGACCGTATTCTTTCCAGTTCAGCTTGATAGTAGCCCCCGGCTCAGCATGCTTTAACTCACAGAGAAAGTTCCATGCCCTCCACAGCAGCACAATCCATCTTTCAAGTCCTTCGACCCCCCCACCTTTTACTAACCAGCAGACTAAGATCCTCAAGCACTAAGTTCCTCAAATTTTTAATCTCCCGCCAAAACTCCGTTTGCTTCCAATTCTCAGGCATACCCTCACATAAAATAAGACAGTGGGTTGTCGTACCCCAGTCTTTGCGACACCAAGAGCAGATGCTATTAGAAGGGACGTGATGGCGTTGAAGGTTCCAATCTTTCGCAATGAGATCTGTATGGGCTCGTCAAGCAAAATGTCGAAGCTTTGGTGGAAGGTTAAGGGACCAAATAAGTTTCCACCACTTTTCTCCAGCATTGGACGTGCCATGAGGGCTATAGAAATCAACCGCACTCAAATATCCGGATTTCACAGTGTACTTGCCCTTTTCATCGAACTTCCAGTAAAGAGTGTCGGGAGTTGTCGGATCATCAACCTTAATCTTTTTAATGGCTGCGACCTGATGTGGTAAAAAGGCCAAATTCAGCTTTTGCTCGTTCCAAAAACCCCCATCATCCAGAAAATCCGCGACTCTAATTTCTTGTGTAAATCCCCCGTTAACAGCATTGCCAGAGGCCCCATACTAGGAACCCAACAGTCCGAGAAAGCTCGGATAGAAGTGTCATTACCCACTTTCCAGCGGATGCCTTTTTTCAAGAGGTCTCGACCCGAGCAAAGAGATCTCCAAGTGAAAGAGTTGTTCGGAGTGGTTCTAGCATCTAGAATATCACATGACTCGAAGTAGCGATGCTTAAGGACTCGAGTAAGAAGGGATTGCGGGTGTTTGATGAGACGCCATACTTGCTTAGTAAGCATAGCTTGATTGAACTCCACAAATTTTCGGAAGCCGAGTCCCCCCTAGACTTCGGCTCACACATTTTATTCCAAGATAACCAGTGCAAATGTTTATCATCTTCTTTATCACTACACACACCTGCCGGTAAACGAAAGCAGGCCATAGTATACGTCGGTATGGATTGGAGCGCCGACTTTATCAAGACTTCTTTGCCTCCAGCGGAAAACCATCTATGATTCCACCCGTTGATCTTCTTGTATACTCTGTCCCTCAGGTAGTCAAATTGGATCCTCTTTTGGCGCATGACAAAAGTCGGAAGGTCGAGGTACATCGAGTGGCCATGTGTCTCCTTAATGCCCAAAGAATTGACCACCCCATCGATATCTGCTTGCAAGGCATTAGGGCTGAAAGACATCAGAGGATATCTCGAAATTGATAACCTGCCCTGAAGCTGTTTTGTACTTGGTCAGGGCCTCTTTGAGACCTTTCACAATAGAGAGATCTGTCATGAAGAAAAGCAATCAATCGTCTGCAAAGAAGAGGTTAGAAATGGGCAGACAATAACGAGCAACTTTAATTCCACTGAATAACCCTTGGTTCTTGTAGCTCCGCAAGACTAAGGAGAACCCTTACTCATAAATAACGAAAAGAAACAGCGATAGGGGCCAGCCTTGCCGAAGCCCCCTCGAGGGCTGGAGAGAGCCATATACTTTTTGGTTTACAATAAATGAAAACTCCACTGTGAAAACGCATTGCATGATAAGATCGATCAAGTTAAGGGGGAGACGCATTACCGTAATCATAGCTCAGAGGAAGCGCCACTCAACTCGGTCATAGGCTTTGCTCATATCCAATTTTGTTGCCGCAAAGCTTTCTTTCCCATTCTTCTTATGCCTAAGCATTCGTATCCTAACAAAATATTATCAGAGATTAATCGCCCCGGGATAAAAGCGCTTTGCGAATCATCAATGACCAAGCTCATGTAAGCCCGCAAACGGTTATATTACGCCTTTGTAACGATTTTGTACGTCGTGTTACAAAGGCTAATAGGTCGAAAATCCTTGACTTCCTTAGGCTTTTTAATCTTCGGTATTAGCACGATCAAAGTACGATTCCATAGTCTGATACTTGCATTGCCGTTGAGAATATCCAACACCTCCCGTGTCACGCTGCCCCTAATCTCTCCCCAAAACTTTTGGAAGAAGAACGGGGGGTACCCATCAGGCCCCGGTGCCTTATGGTGATTCATCTGAAATAAGGCTTTTTGCACTTCATCCTTTGTAAATGGGGCATTGAGCTCATTACTTTACTTAAAATAAGAGTATCAATTTAAGAATGGAAAGGTGTGTGAGCTAGCAATTTGGAACATCAAAGATGAAATGAAAATATGAATTTAGGACTCAAAACATAATTATATTGTTAGTTTACATAATCGAAATGATTTGCTTTAAAATTTAAAGGCATTAAATATGACCTTTTATTGTAAGTATGTAATTATAGCTTATGTGTTCCCACATACCGATGTAATTGTCCTATATAAATTGGTGCAAGTATTGCTAAATGCTTACCCTTGACTTAAATTGTATATTTAATAATTTTTAATTTGTGCAATATTTTATTTTAATATCGGACCCAAGTAGATTTTTCCTCGATGCAAAACTGGATAAAGTATTAGGAAATTTCGTGACGCTTCTAGTTAGTCACCAACAAAATCGAAGTACCAAATTAAAAAAGGGTTAAGTACCAAATTCTCCCTATCGATGACGACCCTATCGCGTACAGGACCCTATAGTCAGGATTAGAGCTGTTTACTACCTCAATGTGGCAAAATCGCACAAAATTCCCCCGTCTTTTAACTGACGCTAACACAGTGAGAAAAAAAATCTATCCCTCACTTTCTCTCTCTCCCCCTCGTTTCATCTCATCTACCGTTCTCCTCTCTCTCTCTCTCTCTCTCTCTCTCTCCAAATCTCCGGTGATTACCTGGCCATCCTCCTCTACCGCGCTTCCTCCACCATCTATTCGACCAGCACGACTACCTGGCTTCCCTCTTCTACAGTCAAAGAACCCACCTAACTTTTCACCAACACCATCACCTCCTCCCCCCTTCCGCTTCCGCCGCCATCTGCTGCAGCCTCCATCCACGACTATCACTGCGGCCGGGTCTTCGTCTACTACAAAACCTTCATCTACCCCTCCTTGAAACACACTCCACCACCTCTCTCTCTCTCTCTCTCTTCTCCCCCCACTCGTCCTCGAGCTCCTCATTGTAGCCACCGCCTACAAGGAGATCTGAAGCTAATTTCAGAGGATCTGAAGCCTTTTTCTTCGAATTAAATCAGATTTTTGTGTAGATCTGAAGCTAAATTTGGAGGATGAGTAGATTCTACAGTTAATTTGGTTGTCAATTTTCTAAATCTCGCTCAGATTTTGTATTTTTCCCCTTTCATCTAGCTCATTTATTTTTGGCTAAAAATAGTGAATTTTCGATTTTTTTAGCTTAGATCTTTTGTTTATTTTTGGCTGAAAATGGTGAAAATCTTCTCTGCAATTTCTAGAATTTATAGAAAATATTCTCATTCACTTCTGAATTTTTGAAAAATCTTCTCTGCAATTTCTGAATTTTATGCGGCGACCTTCGGGCTGGCGGTGGTCGCCTGTCGCCGAAGAAGAAGGGGAAAGAGGAGGTGGACGGTGGTGACCCTCGTCGGAATTGAGAGAGATAAGGCGAGTTGGAGCCCACCATAACTATATATATATATATATATATATATATATATATATATATATATATATATATATTCTAACGGCGTTAGCGTCCGTTAAAAGGTGGGGGTAATTTGATGCCATTTTGCCACGTTGAGGTAGTAAACAGCTCTAACCCTGACTATAGGGTCCTGTACGCGATAGGGACCCCATCGATAAGAGGAATTTGGTACTTAACCCTATTAAAAGTTCAAGATTTCAATTTGAGGTAATTTTATAGTTATAATAAAACTAAAAATTTATTTGTAAATTATATTGTACTTTTTATTTTATTTTTCTTTATCTTTGTTTAATCTTTTTTAAAAGTGTGAAATTCGACTAATTATAAAATATTTACTATGCATATCAAATTAAAGATCAAGAGCTTTAATTTGATATTTTATGTAAATATTTGATTTAAAATGTAAAAGTTATATTTATTTAAAGATTACAATTCAATAAAAATTCACTCCTCTCATCTTTTTTTGAATATATATATATTTTTGAATTATTTTTTATTTTCCATTTTCAACAACTTTTTTTTTTTTTACCTTTTCAATGTTTTCATAATAGTATCAATTTTTATTACTGTTAATTCTTCTTTTTTTTCAAATATTCAACTAAAATAAATTCAGTTAAAATTAATTTTTTATTATATTTATAAATATGATAATTTAATTGGTATTAATTTTATATAAATATAAAATATAAAAATAGTTTATATGCATTATACGTGGTGCAAAATACTAATTACTGTAGAAAAAGATTTCATAATTTGGAACTATTGGATTCAATAATAATGATCTATTAGGGATAATAATGAATTTAGGTATCTAATCAGATATAACTTCTACTTAAATGACAACAGATTTTTTACAACGAGATGTTATCTACAGTTAAAGATTGGCATATAGTATCTTTTGTTTTTTATTTCATTTCCACGATTAAAAGACTGAATAGGAGTCAATAATTTGAGTCCGCCCCGGCCCGCGCCCGACCCGGCCCGCAATCCAGACCCGAAATCTTAAATCCTAAATTATTACATTTGTTTATAATAATTATTACTTTTAATAAGCATGAAATATACATTTGTTCGCACAAATGTATACTTATATAAATATAGGTATTTTTCTTCATTTAATATACAATATTATATTTTCTAAACCCTAAATTCTATAAACTAAACCCTAAACCCTGTAAACTAAACCCTAAGCGTGAACACTAAACTCCAAAAAATGAAGACTAAACCCTAAGTCTGAACATTAAACCCTAATAGGAGTATTTACTTTTAATAAGCATAAGATATACATTTGGTCGCACAAATGTATACTTATATTAATATAAATATTTACCTTCATTCAATATAAAATATTATACATATCAATATACATTTATATGAACAAATGTATATATTATGTTTATTAAAAGTAACCATTATTATAAACAAATGTAATAATTATGAGTATGGGTCAAACCCACGCGGGTCAGGGTTCCGAGTCAGGAGGGCGGGTTTGGGCCGGGTCGACCCGTCGCACACCTGTGCGACGGTCGCACAGGAGAATTAGCGATAATTTGAAATTATTGCGTCGAATTTATTAACTTGGATAATAATTAAGGATGTCAAATAAGTCAGAAATCGACGGACAAATCCGAATAAACCGATAAAAAAAGGATTAATGCTGAAAATTTTTAGCTCGAAAAAAAAAATAGTCCGAGTGGCCCGAACTAAAAATAGCCCAAGCTCGACAGGGTTGGCCCGAAAACTGAGTGGATTGACCCGATTAAAATAATACTTTTTTAATAATTGATTTTTAAATTTTAATACTTTACTTTTTAATTCGATAATAACATTTTGATACTTTTAGAATGTGTTTTGATTTTTTGCAATAGTTAATAACAAACATTTATGACATAAAAACCAAAGAAAAATAGTCATTTATGTTAAATTTATATTCAATTCTTATCGGAAACGAAGTTAACATTAGTTATTATGTAAATATATTAAAAAAACATTATTTTTTTTATCTAAAATAAGGCGAAATGTCTTGATTTAAAAAACATGGCATATTTTTTATTACAAGAATATGATTATCTATAAAATAATTAAGCATTTAAAAAAATTGTAAATTTATAGACCCAACGGATTAGCCCAAAACTAAATAAATTAGAGTTAGGATCGAAAAATTTTACCTTAAAAAAAAAAAAATCTGAAATCAAATGAGCTGGTTGGATTGATATCCAGTGAGAACGCTATATTGTGAATTGTCCCTTTTGAGTTGTTCCTCTTGTTATGTGGCAAGAAAATACTAATCCAGCGAATTTTTCTTTCTTCATATATATTCTTGAATTCGAAAGTGATGAGAAAAAGAAAATGATCAAGTGACCCATGGGTTACGGAGAACGAGACCGCCATCCAACCGCAGTTAAGCAAACGTTGACGGCTAACACCGTTTGTGTCGAAAATATAATTTTGCAGTTGTGAAGATATTAATGGCTGCGTGCCACGTGCGCAGCTACTCAGCCACCGTTGCGCGGCCGTGACGACACGTGGAGCTTTGCGAATCGCAGCTGGTGAGCTAGGGATCACTAACATATTTGGTGGGCTCCACTCCGCCACTTAAAATACAGTAAAGTTTATTGTTCAACTAATCCTGGTTTGGTTAAATGATGATTTCTTTTTCTTTAAATTTTAATTGTTCTAGTTGTGTAGCGACTTCTGGTGGGTTAGTGCTAGCTTTGCCAGCTGTGACTTGTTTTGGCTTTCTCTGAGGGTCACCGCCCTCTCTCTCTCTCTCAGACATAATTAATGTTTTTCCTTTTCCTGCTTTATAGTAAATGAAAATTAAATCTCATTCTCAGCTATTGACATTGCAATATCAGGCCATCTAGCAAAAAATAGTTTTCACACAATTGGATACATAAATTCTGAAGGACCCCACCACGGCGGATTTAAATTTCAGAATTTAGTTATCAGACAAACATTAACCACTTTATTATTAAAATAAGATACTCCTTCCGTCCACAATTTAATGCTCCACTTTGGTGTGGGCACGGAGACTAATAAAGCTGAAAAAGGTGATGTGGATGAAATATAAGGGTAGTTGACTAAAGTGATAAAGGTGTTGTGAGTGGATCCACTAGTGATAAAGTGTAGTAAATATAGAATATAAAAATGATAAATGTGTTTTGAGGTGGGTCCATTAATAGCAAATGATAGTAAATATAAGAAAATAAAAAGAGTAAAAGTGTACAAAAAACAGAATAGGCCATTAAATTGTGGACAAATTTTTAAAGGCAAGTAGGGCATTAAATTGTGGACGGAGGGAGTATAATTTTTCTTATACTTGGAATCTAAATCTTTCCCGAGAGACCGACACATTATGCAATTTTAATTTCATGAATCATGAGCAATAAAAGAAACAGGATTCTACTATGATAGTGAGCTAATCCCTCTAATTTCTTCATTAAGCACATTCAAACTCATGCTTTTTTTTAGAGGGAAAACGTACGACTTTATTACTCAATGTCAAGACGTACAATGTCCCTAAGCCAATGTGGAAAATCTTGCGTCCACTGGCAACAACCATCAATCATACGCGCATACTGCGCTAAACTATGAGCGGCTTCATTCGCCGACCTATACATATGAAAAACTCCTATAAGAATACTATCTCGAGCAGTATTAATGATCTCAAGTATGTCTTCCGGTAAAAAATCAGCCTCCTCCTCCGGATTAGCCATAACTCTCGCTGCCAGCATAGAGTCAGTATAAATGCGTAACGGCTGAAAATCACACTCCACACAAAGCACAATACCCGCCACCACCGCCATAACTTCCGCTATCATTGTGTTCCTTGAAGATTGAGTTTTCTTGGACATAGCAGCACATATCTTCCCCATCTCATCATGGACGATCACCCCCACACCAAAAGCTCTTGCTCCTTCATCAAAGAGGACGTCAACATCCACTCGGAACTCACCACTCTTCAGCCTCTTCCACTTCCTATCCCCCAACGACATCCCCATAACCGTATTCGTCGCAACCGCCGGTTTAGCACTTTGAAAGCTTTCCCATAAAGCCATGCACGCATGCACCCGAGTTTAGTATGCATGCTTTCCCCATAACATTCAAACTCATGCTTTAGTATGCATGAATATATGAGAAAATGAGATGTTATAATAGGCTCGGACACTACCCGAGTTTTAAATTTGATAATTTTCGGATCAAAGCATAATCGGCTCAAAATTTCCTCTCGACCCACTGCTTTTGAATTTTGATAGCTCTAGTAAATAAAATAATAAGTAACTTGATTTTGATTCCTGGATGGTGTTCTTTTCATTTGAACTACTCATCCCATTATGAAAAGTAAGGCCGAATTAATAAAATTGGGAATATGACCCGAAAGGAGTACAATATAAAATAAAATTCTATAAAAATTCACTTCATATTTCTTGTTCTTCCAATTGCAAAAGTACTTAATAATTTTTTATCATCAACACTCTCAATATATTTTATACTTAATTCATTCAATCTATCTCGTAGCATAATTGATCTTAAATATGACTTTATTAATTTTAATTTTAGAAATCTTATTTCAACAGAAGCAATTTTTATAGATATGATTTGTAATATTCAATAAGCATTATATACATTTGTAGAAAAATATAATATTCAAATAGAAAAATTATATATATATATATATATATATATATATATATGGAGAGGTTAATAAACGGGGCCTAATTTTCATCAGGAGCCTGAGACAGTCGCCTCAGCCGCCTCACGGGTCAATCGACTTAATAAAAAGGTAGAAAGTAAAAAAGGAAATGATAACAATCCTAGTAATATCTTACTATCACATTTATCAATCCTCTCTATGTATAAATGCATTCACTCAACTAAATTATACTCCCTCCGTCCCAGCCCAATAGGCTCAGTTTCCTTTCTGGGACGTCCCACTCCAATAGGCCCAGTCTAAAAATGGAAATAATTAGGGGCTTTAATAAAAATCAATACTACTTAATTAAAGGGGATATACCCCTTAATTTCACTTCAGATTTTTCCCCCTCTCTCCGGGAACCTTCCCCTTCCCCCTTCCCCCTTGCCCTTTCCGTCAACTTCCCCACCGCCGCCGTTCTCCGTCACCGCCGCCCCCTCCCCCTTCTCTCTCTCTCAACCGCTGACTCTCCAGAGCTCCTCCGCTTCGCCGTCGTCTTCCTCCTCCTCATCCTCCAGCGGCTCCTCCTCCGCGGCATCTTCTTCGTCCTCCTCCTCGGCCAGCAGCAGCGCCGACGAAGATGAAGAAAACGACGCCAATCGCGGCGAAGTGAGGTCCGGCCACACAGATCCGCCGCCGCCTTAAGCCGCCTCCTCTCCACCCTTTTCTTCTACCTCTACCGCCGTCTCTAGCGGCGAGCGCCTCCACCGCGTGTACCGCCTTCACCGCCTCTACCCTCCACCATCTCCACCGCGTCTTCGGTCTCCACCGCCTCCATCAGCCTCGTACACCGGGATCCCCAGATCTGGTGAGGGAGACGATGATTTCTCAGAGTGGGTTGCAGATCTGGGTTCTTGATTTGTTGCTATAAATGAGTTCTTAGAAATTTTCATGAAATGGGTAATTATCAATTGATTTTCGTTGATTTTTGTGAAATGAGTTATTGTTTCTTGATTAGTTGGAGCAATTTTCTGTTCGTCACATTTTTGGAATTTTCTCTCATAATTTGCTGAATTGTTCCCTGCTCAATTTGATCTTCCGTTTTGCCCTAACGCCGGAGAAGCACCTTCTGGCTTTGATCGGAGATGGTTTCACCTGAGAACACGAATTGGCTCTACGATTATGGCTTCGAGGATATCACTGTTCCAGATGCCAATTTCGCAGCTCCCAATTTCTGCATTAATCAAATGAGATTAAGGAAAAATAAGGGAACATTTAAATCCTTAATTATTGGTGGACCACACCATTTACCTACTAAAAATTGAGTTTCTTAATCTCCGTGCCGAAATGAACTGGGCCTATTGGCCTGGGACGGAGGGAGTATGTATATTGGATATCACTAGATTCATTACTTAGTATTTGAATTATAATTTGAACTTCATGTGTGGAAATGCAGAACGAAAATTTCCAGGCAAATTCTTGTAGATAGGAAACATGTATTTACTTGTTATAAAGTTGGACTCTTGTGTGGAAATGCAGAACGAAAATTTCCAGGCAAATTCTTGTAGATAGGAAACATGTATTTACTTGTTATAAAGTTGGACTCATATTAAATTCAAATAATCCAAATATCGTAGCATGAGATAAAGATGAGAATAAAGATTTTTCTTTTTGTATAAAAAAGATGAATGGTTGATGGAGATGGGAGTACGCTATTTTTTTTCAATTTAAGTTACGGGTAGCCAACTCTAAATAATATTGAAATGATGGATTTTGTGAAATATTCGTAGAAAAAGTACATTTTCTAAAAGAGTTGAAGTGATCGACATTAAATTTATGATGACAAATGTGATTATACTAATCAAGATATTAGGTTTTATTCTGACAGGTAACATAATAATTTATTTTCAGTGAATGAACGGTCGAAAGCTTGTAACTAATCAAATGTCAAATGCCCCATCATATTGCATGTATTGTTTTAGACGGATATTAACTTGGTTTAAAACTCACAATTTTTAAGTGTAATTTTTCACTTGGAAATAATCTTATAGGAGTACTATATATAATGGGACAATGTTCTCTCATTTATATGACAATTTAAAATTTTCATACACAATTTTTTTGGTTAAATTTTCTTCATTTACAATTACATATATTTGTAAATCATATACTTTAATTAGTAATTTTTATTTGTATTGAACTCAATAATAAATTCAAAGCACTACCTTCATTCATGCGCGTACGTGGCTCGTCTACATTATCCACTTTAGTGAATTTTTGTTTATGTTTATTTAAAATTTCAAAGTGTGCACATATCTTCGATCTGATATATGAATAAGAATCCAATGTTGTAATTAGCTCGTTGAAGTTTAATGTGGAGTATACAATCAATGATCACAGTTGGCGCAATTATAAAACAACTTTAGTTTTCATCTCGTATATTGCATATTTCATTCGAGAATTTGGAGAGCTAGTTCAATTTTTCAATGTCGAAGTCTTGATCGCCATCTAAAATCTATCTCCATCCCAATATGTTGTAGTAAAAAATCTTCGATTCTAACTTTCCCCATATATTTGTATCCGTCATTGTACTACACAACACATTGTACCTATTTTCAGCTGGAACTCAGACGATGAATTCTTTTTTTTTTGCCAAGGATCTCATAGGGTGATAAATTAAATAATATGCATATTAATTTTCTATATCACGTCATAAATCTACAGTTAGATAAAGTGAAATACTACAAATCCTGATACTTGAATTTTACTTTGTTGTAGTTTAATGGTCTTTGAATACTTTTATATCAACTGATTCGACCTAATCTTCGAGCTTATTCCCCTCTTATGGCTTGAGCGTTGGATGGAACGATCCGTCAAGCCTAATATCTATAAACCTATAGAATTTGGGGACAATTTTTTGCCTATTTGTATTCGATTCATACATTGATTCTCGAATATTCAAACCGAATCGAATATTCCTTTCAATTTTCTATAAGTGTATTAAACAATATAAATCAAATATTTGATTCAAGATTCTCTACTATTCAATTCGACTTCTTACTATTTGCTTCAAATCCAATATATACAATTTACAATTTTAAAGGAGAACAATTCTAAAATGCCATTTTAATAATATAAAGCTCACACACAATATATATTTATTTAAAAAAACTTAATAATATATTCTAAAAATATATTTTATTGTTCCAAACTTAATCGTATTTGATGATTAATCAAATAAAAAATATTTGTATTTATATTCGAATTATAAAATTTTATATTCGAGTATTAAAAATTCGAATCAAATACCCAACTCAAATTACCGACCAATATTATTTGATTCACTCCCTTCCTTATCCAGAAATCGTAAATGCAATACCCTCTTAAAATTAAAATATCATAATTAGGGTTAAGCATGTCATTTCCAAACCCATTGGATTTTATTAACCGAAGAAAACATCTCTTTAAATAATTTCGTCCCTTTTTCCTATTTCCCTTCTTTTTCAGGATTTGAAAATTGAAAATGAATTGATGCGGCGTGATTATATATAGTTGGAGTTGGTAAATTCCTATTGGAGATTTAAAGTCCATAACTAAAGGTGAGAATGTGGTGCGGTGTATGATGAAGATAGTGATTTGATGTATTTAATTAATTTTTTCTATTCACATTTTATTGTTTTTCCAACTATATTTCATTTAGTAAGTTGGACACGCTAACAACGCTTAGTAATAAATAAATTAAAATTTTACTAATTGATATTATTTGTTTTTCCAAAACGCTTAGTATTATTTGCAAAATCAAATAGATTTATTGTTTTTCCAACTATTGTTTCATTTAATTAGTTGGACAAGCTAACAACGCTTAGTAATCCTATAAAGTAATATATTTCTTTTTAGATTAAAATAGAGGTTGGTATTATTTGCAAAATCATATAAAGTTTATAGTTTTTAAGATTAAGTATTTCTAATATTATTTATTTTAAAATTATTTAAATATATTATATCATGTGGATAGATCTGCCATACATGTTTACATTATTTTGTAGAAAATTATATCTATATTTCGTTTGTAAAAAAAAAAAAAAAAACTCGCATCTTCATTGAATCATCATAATAACAAGAAAATCGTGGAATAATTGTATTTTTTTATGAACTTCGTATATTTTTAGGAGAATCTATCTTCGAATCTCGTTTTTATTGAAAAGCTTATATATTCGATTAAAAAGTAAAAATAATGCAGTTGAATTTACTTTTGGGCCAAGTAATTTTAATGTCCCAATCTTCCATTTATTTATCTTATTTATTTTACTACTATATTTTATTTCCCTAATTCCCACTATCGTGTAGGATCCATTTCTTTGCAAATATCAGCCAATTAAAGAGCGTACCACAAATGGCCTCGTATTCGAGAATGGACACATCTTTTGTTTCCATTAGCTGTATTTCTTCCTTATCAATAAATAAAAATAAATAGGTCCCCCACAATGCCAAGACCGACTTAGTGATATTAATTTTCAAGCTAATTACAAATTAATCAATTAGATAAAGTATGTAAATATCCGCCCAAAACAATAGTAGCTCTAAAGAATAAGTTTTGTACGTTGAATTAATTTAAAATAAACGCTTTACCTACCAATAATTACCTTTCACTTTCAACAAGCTTATTAACATGCATTTGCACTAAACTATAAGCAAAAATTAGCAAAGCTAGATTAGAAAAGAGCCCATCTACTTTTTCAAAAGAGTTTTTGGTTAAGAATAAGTATATGCTACCATTATTCACGAGTATTTACCGTCAAAAATATTGATTCCTAGTTGATAATTCAGGGATACTTTTATTTGGACAAAAAATTCACTATTTTATATATATCCCTTCAAACAAATATGACCATGAATACTTTTATAGGACCAGAAAGTTTTTTTAATTACTTAAAATAAAACCTAATTTCACGATCACAATCATCAACTTATGAGTTACATAAAAGTTAAAGCACAGTTTACCAATTTTACCGGTCATACTGAAACGGTCCTACTTGAAGAATTACATGCGATTCTTATAGCGATTGGTTATTGTCTGAAAAATGATACGTGACCGATAGTCGTTTATACCGACTCGAGGCTTGCAGTTCATGTCCTTTAGGATTCTTCTCATGGCTCGGATTCTCTTTGCGATATCTTTGGGAGGCGTTTGCTCATGCTAGACAATATATTGTGGTTGATTTATTGCATATACGACGAGATGCTAATAGAGCGGCTCATGAGTTGGCTCAGTTTTCTTTTTCTGTTTCTGATGCTGTTATTTGAAAGGTCGATTTTCCTTATTGGCTTCTAAATAATGTATTCACTGATTCGTCTTAATATTATTCCGCTCATTTTGTTTCAAAAAAAAAAAACCAATTTTATTGATCTCTTTGAAGCTAAAAAGCAAAATATCTCATCATACTTTGATCTTTATATTAAGAATTTGATGATTTTTGTCGTAATTTATGAGATACAAAATAAAATTAAAATAATTAAACTACTTAAAAAATTTATTGGTAAAAATAATCCGACAATCTCTCTCAAGTTTAGTATTCAATCTTTATTTTGATTTTGTAGTACTACCGATTTGTCAAATCTAATACATACTCATACGTTTCCACTTTTCAGTCAAATGAATTGCGTGGTCGGCTGAAATAAAACACACGAAATCTCTTCTTTAAATGTAAAATATTTTACCTTAACAAAACAATCCCAAATATTTTATTTTAATTTGGTTTGGAAAAAATTGACATGTAAAGAAAATGACGGAGAAAGCTTAACGGCAGGTAAAGCAAAGACATTTCCCGTTAGCGGAGCCCACATCTTCTTGGCACACTGATTTTGTTAAATTAAAGAGTTTATATTTATTCATAATTTTTCCATGGTGTGGGTCCCAAGCCATGGCTCCTGTTCTGGGCCCAGTGTTAGAACACAGTCGAACCTTCCGCCTATTATAAGAAGTGCGCGAGGACTCTCCGTTTCTCGCTACTCTGCAAACACGCACTCGCCATTTCTCTCTCTCCTTTCGCTCACTTTCTCCCTAATATTCGTCAAAAACAAATTCACGGCAATCTTAGCAGTCTACGAGCTCCAGAAGAGTCTCACTCAACTCGACTTATTCTGCCTCTGAAATTCCCATTTCTCAGTCTGCTGTTGTTCTCCTGCCCGTTTTATCGTCAAATTTTCGATTACGTTTCGAGGTATGTATTTGGATATCTGATTTTTAGTTAGTTTTGATTTTGATATTTGCTTCTCGTCCGGGGGGAATTAATTATTCCTTGTGTGTGTGTGTGAATATTTTACATTTAATTTCAGGACCTTTTTGCATGAACAGTTAATGGTCCCGTTGATCTAATTTACGTTTGTTTATGGCATTTGGTTGTTTTGCTGTTTAAATCTGATTGAATTTTTAATTAATGTCTTTTTAAAATTGTTTTCTTAACCTGCGGAGTCTCGTTCGGCCGTTTTTGGTAGCTGATTTATCTTTTTATGTATAAATTGATTGATTTGATTGAGTTAGGCTTGTTTGCTCGTTTTATCTCTGCAAGGTTTTACTGCTTCCCTTAAACCCTCGTTGTCGAGAAATTCCTTTTGAGATTCTTATCGAGGTCTCTGTCTGTTTTGGTTGTAATTCTGTTCCGCAGTGAAAATCAATGGAGCAATTTCCTAACCACGAGCTCGAGTATGTTGTCGACGATTACTACGACATCACTGATTTCGAGGATGAAAACGACTCTCCGAGAATCGGAAGTAGATCCATGGATGATGACTCTGCTGACTCCGATTTTGAGGACGATTTTGAACTGGTAATCCATTTTGTTCAGAATTTCAGAAGATAGGGCATCTCAAATTGTTCATTTCAGCCGCAAATTGATTTCATTTTATTTATTTATTCATTTGTTTTAAAAATGTTACAGAACAATCCAATGACTGATACATCGGCTTTAGAAGTCAAGAAAGGAAAGGATATTCAAGGAATTCCATGGGAAAGGCTCAATTTTACTAGAGAGGAGTACCGTGAATCCCGTTTGAAGCAATACAAGAATTATGAGAGTCTGTCACTCTGTCGCGAAGACCTTGAGAAGGTATCTGATGTTTTGATTTGTCTATTGTCGTTTGATTTCTTGTATTGGCCCTGCTATATTTGGGGTTAGGGCTCTAAGTTCATTTTTAGCTTTTGACCACGTAACCACCTGTTCGGCAGTGGCTACGTTAATCACGATTGAAGCTCTGATGGAACATATTAATTTGCAACCATAATGAGTTTTTGTCTTTGTTGGTATATTGCTAATTGTGTGTGTTGCTAAGATTTTGTGTTTTCCATTGCAGGAGTGCAAAAAAGTGGAGAAAGGCCACAACTTCTACGATTTTCAGTTTAATACAAGGCTTGTCAAATCCACGATAGTCCATTTTCAGGTATAGATTGTCTCATCTGGTTTTGTTGTTTTAAATTCATACCGTGACTATGTGTTAGTTTTTTAACTTCCCTCCTGCAACTTTGTGTATCAGTTTTTACTTGAGCCAAGTGGATCCATTTGATTTGTTTTTTTCATTATTTTGATCTTTCATATCAACATACTTCCTTCTATTTTGTTGGTATTTTTTTTTTGGTGGCTGGTTGAAGGTTGGAATAGTTCTGCAATGAGATACGTAGTATCTCAAGCAGATGTTTTTGTTTATTGTATTGTAGTTAGCAGTAGTTAGTAGTTTTCTCTTAGGCCTTCCATGGATCATGCTGATGGCATACTAACTGTGAGGGTTGTTGAATTTCTTTGTTCAAGACTTTTACGTGATGTTTTTTTTCCCCACACAAGGCATAAGTTTGTTTCTTTAGATCCACATTCATGACCTGTTGGTATTTGGTTATTGATGTTTAAATGCATCTGCATCTTGCATCTAATATTAGTCTGCCCTAATTTTTTGTTCTATGAACTAACTTGTAAGTTCTCAACACTAATGTAAGCATCAGAATAGTATATGGTTTGAAATGGCTGTCAATATGGCATATTTAATATAGATTTTGTTGTTCCCCAAATATAACATTTCAGTTGTGTAGCTATTGACCTTAGCAAAGATCATTACTCGTTAAATCTTCCACAATTTCTGCTGAATAATGGGGCTTTGCCAGGTTCGTTTTGTTGCTTTGTTAATAAAAGAAGAGTTCATAAATACTTCTTACTTCTCAAAGTTTGGGAATAGTAACATATTTCTTTAGCGTCAAATTTGCTGTAAACTAGCATTAGTTGTTTATGTAAGTTTTGATTTAGATTTTATCTTTTTGCCTTGCCCAGGTCACTAACTTTGGCCTGGGCCTTGTATTCACCGAATCCTTTCTGTGCAGATTGTGAACATATTTACCAGAGACTCACATGAATAAATTTATAGTAGAAGATCTGTTATGGGAGGTACCATATTGAGTACTTGTTACCACTTACCAGGCTATGAAACCACTTTGTTTCTGAAACCTGCTTAGGTGAGCATATAATTGTTGTGGTTTCTTCTTTACTGTGTTTTTGGGAAGTGTAGGCAACGTGTGTGGCTTCACAAACATGTTTGTTTTAATGTTCCATAATATGCCACAGCACTATCTCCTGTGTGCAGAGGGTGATGCATATGAGACTATTGGGTATATTCATTTTTGCATTCTTTATATTTCTTTTATTTTGCCTGTTTTTGACACTTAATAGGTGCCGATGACATTTAACTCGACCGTAGTTTTGTTGTATGATCTGGCTATGGAGGATGGATTTCTTTGTGCTGTCCTGTGGATTATTCTTTAATGTTTTCATCTTCTCTTAGTTGACCTTGTATTTACTCAACTGGTTATTGCTTTTTTTAGGGCGTTTGCTAGAATTATCTAGTCAATGCAAATTTTGGTCATTGGAGACTAATACTTCTTCAAAGCATTCTGATTAGACTAACATGTATCTCAATTGCCTTATAATTTAACCCATGGCACGGGATTGCTACTTCTTTATTTCAGCCTTAGAAGCAGATTGCAGTTTTATCTGAGCAGCTGGCGCAATAAAGGACACATTCCATATGGTATGATGGGGGATTAACTGAGCATTAAAGAGTAGTATTGTGTGTGTGGGTTATTAGGGCCAAGTTATACTCCTTTTGATTGCTGGTTAGCTTGTTGTAGTTGTTTCTTTGCATTTGCGATCGTGGATAGACCACTGTGAGCTGAACAATTAGCATTCATGCATGCTCTTCCTTTTTCATAGTGTGTCAAGTCTCGGCATTACTTTTTCCCCAGAAATCTCATCGTGCATGGGGTGCTTTCTTTATTTTGGCTGGCTAAGTTAGAAGCTATTCAATCTCACCGTCATCTAGTCGTGTGTCTGTAAATGTTGTGGTGACCATAAATAGTTCTTAGCATTTGTTTTTTATTGTGTGCCACCTTGCGAGATGTGTTGTCATCTGGATCCTCCATTCGGGCATTTCTCCTATAACTTTGTGCACTTTTAGATTCCATGCTTTCTGGTGTTCACAGTTTATTTATTATCACTTTTTCCATCGAGATTGCAGTACCTGGGTTCATATTCTTGTTTTTGTTTCCCCAGAAATGCTTAGAGACTACACTCTGCATTTGTGCTGTAAGATAAAGCCAACGCCAGTCTAACAGTGGTTGTTATATGTGATGTGTTTTCTATTTTCCCCCAAAAACTTTTCAGTTGAACCTTCATGCTCTCTGACATTTGCAATTTTATATGACTTGTATGTTTCGTGATGTTACTCTTGCATTTGTGGTACGAATTATCACACACAGATTTCATTTGTCCTGGTGATTTGTTTGCACTTCGGTGTTTAGGAGGTGATATGGGGTCTCAGGATTCTGACATATAGGTAGTAGTGTGCTTAACAGCATTGCAAAGCTAACAGCAAAACGTTTTTGTCGGGGTTTCCCCTGGTCTTTTACAATTCGAGAAGTTTTGGTTTAAAATTGTTGATGCACATCCCTGTGAAATGTTTGCCCTATCTGGCGAGTTGTTGATTGTTTGAATGGACTATAACCTTGCGCACATTCCTTTATTTGTTTTGCACATTTGGTGGAAATTGCGGTCGTTTCCTTTGATTGTTTAGATTCGTGCTTTGGCCTATGAATGCCTACTAACAGTAAGTTCCCACCATTTCAGCTGAGGAACCTGTTATGGGCAACTTCAAAGCATGATGTATATCTGACGCAAAATTACTCCGTGATGCACTGGTCATCCACACAGAGGAAGAGTAAAGAAGTAATTAATGTTGCTAAGCCTATTGTCCCAATCCTGGTAAGTTCCATCTCCTCATATCTTATCATGTACGCTACGGGGTTTATCATCTGACATAATTGGTTATCCTTTGACAGAACTCCCCTGGATCTATGGCTCAGACTCTTTCAAGAGTTCAAATAAGCACCATGACCGTGAAGGACAACCTAATGGTGGCAGGTGGTTTCCAGGGAGAGGTTATGTGCAAGGTATATTTCTGAATGTTCGTTACCAATTTCTTATGTGTATCCCATGTTACGCGAGCTCACTTCTCTTTACATGTATATTTACTGTGAATGCAGTATCTAAACCAACCTGGGGTTGCCTTCTGCACTAAAGTAGCCACTGATGAAAATGCCATCACCAACTCTGTCGATGTTTATCACAATACCAGTGGCGCGATGAGGGTCATCACTGCGAACAACGATGCCCAAGTGAGGGTCTTGGATGGGGGAAACTTCTCGTGCCTGAACCGTTTCACGTTCCCGTGGTCTGTTAATGTAAGTGAAGCTTTTGGCCATTTCCTGAGATGCTATACAAAACGCAGTCTTTCGACCTCCTACTTATGTTAAGCTTGATTGCAGAACATTTCTGCTAGCCCAGATGGGAAGTTACTTGCGGTTCTTGGCGACAGCCCCGAATGTTTGCTTGCAGACGCTCAGTCGGGAAAGGTCGGTTTTCGCTAACATAAACGACATAAGTGCTTCATCAATGCGTCTAAATTTGTCAAAAGCTCAAGCTCTTAACTACTAGCATCCACTTTCCTTGCAGGTTGTGAGCAACCTAAAAGGGCACCTAGACTACTCGTTCGCGTCCGCTTGGCACCCAGATGGCAACATCCTGGCAACGGGGAACCAAGACACGACGTGTAGGTTGTGGGATGTAAGGAACCTATCGGAGTCTGTGCACGTGCTCAAGGGAAGGATGGGTGCTATCAGGGCCATCCGGTTCACATCTGATGGCCGTTTCATGGCGATGGCAGAGCCAGCGGACTTCGTGCACGTGTTTGACACGCGATCGGACTATGCAGCTGGGCAGGAGATTGATCTGTTTGGGGAGATCGCCGGTATCTCCTTCAGCCCCGATGCAGAAGCGTTATTCGTGGGTGTTTCAGACCGAACATATGGCAGTTTGTTGGAGTTCAACAGGAGAAGTTACGACAGCTACCTTACCTGCATTTTTTAGTGCTAGAGGATGAGAACGTTTTGCTCTGGATGGTTGATTTCTGTGACTTTTATCACGCAGAAAAAAGAGAAGTTTTGCAGATGTAAATGGTTATTGGCGTTCGTCGTGTAAATGGAACAGTTTGTGGCTTTTTAGGGGACATTTGTTTGGCTTTTTAACTTTTATGGTTATTTTTTGTGGTAATTGTGTATATATTAATGTTAATGTAAATGTATAATGTGTTTCTTTGCTTTATTTCCTTGAGTTTGGCAACACTCTATTATTGCTTGTCAATCTAATCGTTAACAAAGAAAATATAACGTTACGTCACCTTACATACGTTGATAATTTATACTAACATTCTATTTTATAAATTCTTAAATAGGTTTATAAAGTTGAAAATAAGCTTCTTAAAGTGAAGCGGGTACATTCCTGGGCGAGAAAAGATTATGATGTCTAGGTTTTAGGGGAAATGGTTGGTATGTAAATTAATTGATGTTTGTGAATACCGAAAACTATTTGAGTGAGTTTTTGGCATGCCACTAGTCTCTTCCACGGATTTGGGTGTTTTTCGCTGTGACTTAGTTTTCTGCGTACCATTCATTACTGATTTGGGCTAGAGAGAGAAGAGAGTAATGTAGAATAAATTCTTTACCTAGTCAATCTACATTGGAATGCTATTTCCTTTCTCAAATTGGATTAGGCTTATTTCGGGGCTACACACACACACAGACGTGTCGGCAAGGGCGAATAAGTGTTGTAAGCACAAGATAGAAAATTTATTCTTGAATTATAGTAGGATTATTAGAAATTTATTCTTGAATTATAGTAGGATTATTAGAAGGGTTAATTGCATTGTTTGGATTAAAATATACTACCTCCGTCAATGGAAAAAACTTATTACAAGGAACAAGTTTTAAGAAAAAGTTTGTTGAGTGTATTAAGAGTGGAGAAAAAAGTTGATAAGTGGGAATAGTGAAAAAGTTTTGTAATTATAGTTCAAAAATAGGTACGAAGTCTTTTTATGAACGTTCAAAAAAAAGTATGAAGTTCTTCGCGAAGGAAAAAGTATAAGTTTTCATTTATTTTTGATTTTTTTTAGAAATGAAAATTTCTGCCTTCAATTATATAAATTTTTTATTATTCTATTCTTACATATTTATCAAATTTCAGCGAATTATGCGATCTGACTAGCTGAAGTGGTAAATCGTTATCATCATGACCAACTGTGGTATAGACATTCGACTACATCGTGTAGTATATCGGTCAATTAAGTCACACTAACATCTCATGGATAATAGTTTTTTTAATTCATATGTAGAATGAAAATTCGTGTAAGCACAACTATCTGGTATTAAGAAAGAAAGTACTGACACAGTTAGAGGAGGTGTGTAACTATTGACATTAGCTATATTTGAAAATATTCACAAGATAAAGGGTTCGGATTAAACGCATTTCAAAACATAATAATTTGAGAGGGAATATTATTTACTATGAATGATCAGAGCGCAGTTAAGATTAGATGAAATGACTGCCCTAACCTAGGATGAGAAAGTGAAATTTAAAACGTAAACACAGGAATTTAAAAAAAAAAAGAGTTAATTTGGAACATATTGAATTGAATAGGTAGTTAAACGCGATTAAAAGGCTTCCGTGCGTATATATTTCACCATAAATATTGACCATTATAGGTAGGTTATTTGTGGCCATTTGTCGTACGGGTATGGGTAACTATGTTTCTTGCCGACATATAATTATTAGTATTTTATTTGTTTTGAAAGAGACGCAAACAATATAATTTACAATCGCAGAAGTGAAATTAATTGATTTATTTAAAGAAGAAAGAATGAATGAGCTCTTTCCACTGAGGTTTATTGTCTGGCCCCTAGAAGTTTCGTGGATGAGATAACTATGTAACAAAATAAATTCTATCAATTTTTATAAGAATATTTCAAAATAAGAAATAATTATCTTCGCGCACTCAAATGTTATGCATTGTGCGAGATGATCAAATAGTGGTGGGTGGTAGTTTTCCGTGAACGGCAAATGGACATTCATCCAAAATGAGTTAGTTTTTTTTTTTTTTTAATAAAAATCAGTACTTCCTCCGTTCTATTAGAATGGGTTCATTTTTTATTTTAGAATGTCTCATTAAAATAAGCTCGTTCTTAATTTTTAGTAAAAAATATATATTTAATTGATGTGGACCATACAACTTTTCCCTTTAAAATTAAGTTTATTAATCTCCGTATCCAAAAGAAATTGAGCCTATTTTAGTGGGCAGAGGAAGTATTTTCAACTATTAACTCTAATATTAACAATATTCGAATAATAATCGATGTACATGTGTCAATGAGGCGTACCACAAGTTGCAAAATTAAGGCACTCAAAGCCTCTCTTATGTGAAAAGTTTTGAGTTCAATCCGCCTATGTGTGGTTTAGTTTTTCCATCTTTGTGTGGGTAGTGGTCCCCTTGCGTGCAGTTATTTTTTCACCTTTGTGTGGTGCAGAGGTCTCACACTTTTCACCATGTGGTATAGAGATCTCTCCTGCGTGTGAATGTCTTATTTGATGTGGATAATGGTTCTGCCTGCATGTGATTATTTTTCCACCTTTATGTGATGTAAAGGTCTCATTCGTATGCGGGTGAATTTTTTAAACAATACCCAAAGCGTGTGAGGGGTTAGGCAGACCCCCAATCTATAGATAAAACATCAGCCAGTGTCTCATACAAAATGTTGTCCAAAAGTGACAACGCCCAGCGGAAGCAATTGGGAGAAACAGAGAAAAGGAACAAAAACATACAAAGGCGTAGCAAAAAAAAAAGGTTACATCCACAAGACAAAAGAAAAGAAATCAGAAAAGAAACAAGCCAAAACAAACTAGCTGTCAACATGAAAACTAAATCTAAAATAAGGATAACCAAGCTGATCCATCCTAACCAGAGCAAGAAATTGCCGAAGAGCATAAGTGAGTTAAAAGTAGTCAACGTCTCAACCTGATGCCCTCTCCTCGCCATAAAATCAGCATGTCAGTTTCCCTCGCGGGGGATGTGAGTGAAACGGACTCGCTGAAGCTAAGTAAGTAGTCGGATGCAAGCAACAATATGACGAATATTAGCGTGACCGTGCCACCCAACAGACATGAGCAATACGTTCGCCGCCGCATCCATCTCAACCCAGATATGAGTATAGAAGATGATAGCTAACCTAATACCCTCAATCAAGGCAGCTAACTCAGGGTCAAAACTGAAAGTAGCATCACAAGGGGTACAAAAGGCAATAATGAGGGCTCTAGTATGATCACGAACCACTCCTCCACCTGCACCTCGCTGAGTGTGAGAGTCAAAAGAACCATCCTTGTTCAGCTTCACCCAAGGAGACTCCGGAGGGAGCCAGCGAACCAAAGTGGATCGAAGAATCCGCCTCACATGGGGAGCTGGGGGCATAAAATCAACCGGTGGGACACAACCTCGCCAATGAGAGATAGTGAGTTTCCCCGCCGCAATGAGCAACCGAAGATGTCGAACAACCTGCCAAATCACATGAGATGCACGGAAAGAAGTAGCCTGGTGCTTACGACTATTTCTTTCCGTCCAAAGAAACCACATAACCAAACAATAAACCAAAAACGAAATGTGCCTCTTATCCACCCTAGGGAAAGCGCGTCGCCAGTGACCTAGTCTACGTGCAATATCGGTGCTCGTATGATAAGGTGTGTGCACATTAGGAAACCAAGAGTCAAAATAAAACCACACAATCAAAGCTGCCTCACTCCACAGGAAAACATGTAGACACGTTTCAGACTGGGGAGACACACAACAAAGACACATAGAGGCAAGGGAAATACCCCGCGACTGGAGATGCGAATCAACAGGAAGACGGTCAAAAAGAATACGCCACAAGAACACAGAGATAATGGAAGTAAGACAAACACTCCAGATGTCAGCAAACAAAGTCTGCCTGGGCAGTCGTCGCCGGACAAGATCCCAAGCAGAGAAAGTAGAAAACTCACCTTGGCTGGTCAGATCCCATCGCATCACATCCTCCGTCCCCATCAAAATCGGTGTCCGGCTCAATGCATCAATCAAATCAATAAGAATATCATGCCAGACACATAACTCATACAAACGAAGCTCATCCCAAGCAAAGTCATGCCAAAAATTACAGACACGGGGAAAAGTGTGACCATTTCCGGGATGACTATATAAGCTCAAGGGGCGATCCCCGAACTATATGTCATCCCAGAAACTAATCCTACCATTCCCAATGGACCACATAATATGACACTGAGCCGACTCAGAAATACGCATCATACGCGCCAAGTAGGACTAACATGAACAATATAGTACGAGCGCTGAGGAAAACGTCCATCACAATACTTGGCCCACATATAACGAGCCCAAAGAGACTCCTTAGCCTGAAAGCGCCACCACAACTTAAAACTGAAAGCGCGACCAACCTCAGAAAAACGGCGAATACCAAGACCACCCTCCGCTAAAGGCATGCAAATCTGTTCCCAGCTCACCCAGTGAATCTTTGTTCGCTAATATTTTCACCACGCCGCAAGTATACGGGTAGTTGTAATATATGGAAGCAAGGTCGTATCCCACAAGGATTAGTAGTTCAATCTAGTGATTATCCTAAGTCATTATGCTAGAGCTATTTAGACTAAACAAGGAGGTGAGTGGTTTGATTAACTAACAAATTCAAAGACAAAATAAGAACAATCAAACAAAGTGGATTAATTAAGTGATGAAGGTGGTTTAGGGATTAGGCATCGATGGATTAGCAATGGACTTCAAATTAGCTCAATATTAGTCTTGATATTCCTATTTATCTAGAGTGATCTCCCCACTAGTTCTAGCCCCCTCCCGGACGACTAAAACGGTAGATTACGGGTCATAGTTGCCGTCCCCGGTCAACTTCTAACCTATAACTCCCAAAAGCACAAAGGATCGGTAAACTCTCACCCAACTCTCAACCTCCCGGTTTATTGAGTCAATATGTTTCAAGCTCCTAATCTATTATGATTATCCTCTCCCGATTCAAATCACAAATGAGAAATGCATAGAAAGTGGCCAACAATCCATACAAGAAAGAATACTAGGGCTTGCAAAGATAATGACAAGGAAGTAATCAAGACATATATTAAGCATAATAATCAATCTATTACATCATCCATGAGCCTAATCCCCAAACTAATGGGGGATTTTATCCAAACATGTTCACAAACAACAAACCAAAATCAAAGAAATACATAAATGAAAGAGAGAGTAAGAAGTGACAAATCCTATTAATGAGCTTTCTTCAATCTTCTCTCCTCTTCAATGCATTCAATCTTGGTAAAAAGATGTGGTAATGGAGGCTAGGGTTTGGTGTGAATGAATTGGGGAAGATGGAAATGGGTGAGTATGAGGTTGGGGAAGATGAATAATGTGAGGAAAAGGGGAAAAATGGGGGTTAAGGGCTGAAAAACGCGACTGGGGCCCACTTGGGGATGCTCCGCTCTTTTCCCGCGGTCACGGCCCGCGTCCGCGGCCTTCAAACGTGGGGGATGCTCAGGGGACCCGCGGTCCCGCCCCGCGGCCGCGGGTGGTGACCGCGGGTGTCTCCTGGAGTCAGGGGTAGCTGACCCGCGGTCCCACCCCGCGGCCGCGGGTGGTGACCGCGGGGTACTGGGTGTATTGCGCAGTCCGCTCGTTTTGCTCCGTTCTCCCTCGTCCGAACTCGGATTTGGTCGCCGTTTGCGCTCACGGATTCCTCTCGAGACGTACTTCAATCTCATATCTTCAAAATCCTCCAATTAATCATTGAGATTTCCTGAAATTGCTCCAAAACTACACCAAGATATCAAATCTTTATAAAACTAAATATTCGGGCACAAACAAGCATTCACAAGCAAAACATGAAGGGAAATGACAACAAAACATGTGGAATTGAGGTACGAAAACCATGTTTGTCAACCCCCCCAAACTTAAAGTGTTGTTTGTCCCCAAACGACGAAGAGAAGAGAAATAAAAGTAAACAAACATGTAAGCATGAATTGGTGTCATTTCAAGGGCTTCAACAATTTTTTCAAATGAGTATCACAAGTAGATGTGCATTTCAAGAAATCACAAGTGTCAAAGAGTTCAACATTAGAGCCTCCAAGCTTGAATCCTCACAAAGGTGGATGTTTCAATGATGCACTCAACTCTCAAGTGTTTAGATTGGACGTGTTTGCACTCAAATTGAATCATGTATGCAATCTACCATAGGCTTGCCATTTATCCTAACTCTCTATGCTTCAATGTGTTATAAATAGAGATCAAAAAGGGCTTTCATTGGGTTGTAATGAGGGCTCTTTGGTAAGGTGAGTAGTTTTTTAGGCAAAGTGACTCATCCCACAATCCATCAATCACAATGAACAAATCAACTTCACCATTTCTCTTATCAATCAAAAACCAAAATCCCTACATTTCATCTTTTCATCCTTAGTGATATCTATCATGGCTATGATTCAAAAGGCAAATCACTCCCCTTTATGCTCTTTTATTCACATTCATTTTCATTTCTTTTTCTTTTTGAGCTCATAGGGGATTAGTGATTTTCACACAATCAAAGCTTGATAAGCAATTTCAATCATTTCCCAAACTTTTTTCTTCATCAAAGCAACCACTAACACTCTAAGTTCTACCCCTTTATCATTGGTTCATTCAAAGAAAGGCTACAAGGCACAAAAGGGGTAAACTAGGATCATATGAGAATTTGGCACAATTGGGGTCAAGTGGCTAACAAAGATGGCCTTAAATCACTTCAATATTAACAACACATCTACTTTTATTTTCAAGAGAGGACTCATGGCAAGTTCTAGAGACCAACATACATGCTCAATCGATTTACACTCAAGAACAAAATGAGATTGTAAATGTATGACAATCAAAGGCTCAATTCTTACAAGCTCATTTTCAAGTTCTTGGAGGCAAAACATTTAACTCACTTGTCACAAGTTCAAACTTTTCATGCATAATCCACAAGTGATACACACAATTTTTCCAAGAAACGATTTATATCATAAGCCCAATGACATTCAATCAACATCACAAAGTTTGATACAATTATCCCAAGCAAAACAAAAACAAAAATATCAACTTAACTAACTCTCAAGCTTTCATTTATTCAACAATAACAAAAACAAGACAATAAAACTAAAACAAACAAGAACAAGTAAAGCAAAAGATAGATGAGACACTAATCCATCTTTCCCCTCCCCCCAAACTTATTTCACACAGAGGAGAAATAAGTTTGGATGAAGGAGAAAATGGTTACTTGTCTCGTACTCACAAACGAGGTGGAGGCTTAGGCGGTGGCCATTTTTCATCAAATTTGTATGCTCCATCCGTTGCCACCCAAAAATATGGTGGCTTAGCAATCTTTGAGACATCCCGGGGGTCATGGTAATCTCGTTCACCATCTAGAGTACCACCATACTCAAACAATTCTTTATTAGACAAATCAAAGTGAAAATCAAAAGATGAAGATAAATAAAAGTGAAAGAAGCAAGCCTTCATAGAATCGCCCGTGTCGAGGTAAGGATCGACAAAATTTTTGACTTTGCATTCTTTACAGCTTGTGAAGTCTTCATCTTTTTGGAATTGTAGAGGTTGCATTGGAAAAGTTGGGCTCTCGACTTCAAGGGATTTGGAGAATTGATCGTCATCTTCTTCATACTCTTCTTCAACTTCTTGAGGCTCTTCACTTAGCATTGACATTGGTTCCTCATACAAGGTTCCATTTTGTAGGCTAATGGCCATGCACAAATCATCAATTCGCTTTTGATTCTCCATAGTGGTAGCCAAAGACCTTCTTTGCTCTTCTAGCATAACATCCGAGTTTGCTATACTTTTTTCTATCCAAGCTTGTGTAGCTATGAAGCATTGTAGAAGATCGTCTCTAACATTCGGATTCTCCTCTTGATAGTACCAATTTCCCCCTTGAAAGCCTTCTTTAGTGAAATAAGAATTTTCATAATTCCAACTATTGAAGTGGTCCTCATACTCCAATGGCGATTGCCACTCTATGGCATTGCACCCCATGTCATAATACTCACCATAGGAAGGTGTTGGTTGGAAGGCTTCTTGGATGAATGGTTGCCTACAATTTCTTTTTGCTTCTAAAACTCGCAACTTAAGTTGCATCATCGCCAATTGTAGTTCGAGTTGCTCAACCAACTCATTCCTTCCATCATCCATTTAATATTTTTGGTGTTGTGTAATAATTTTCTTTTTCATCACCCTACCAACCAACAAAAACAACGAGTCAAAACAAACATCTTAAGATAGAAAACAAAAATAAATCAAGTAAAATGTCTAAAGTAGTTAAACACAATGATTCAAAATATCACAAGTAATCAAACTAAACTAATCCCCGGCAACGGCGCCAAAAACTTGTTCGCTAATATTTTCACCACGCCGCAAGTATACGGGTAGTTGTAATATATGGAAGCAAGGTCGTATCCCACAAGGATTAGTAGTTCAATCTAGTGATTATCCTAAGTCATTATGCTAGAGCTATTTAGACTAAACAAGGAGGTGAGTGGTTTGATTAACTAACAAATTCAAAGACAAAATAAGAACAATCAAACAAAGTGGATTAATTAAGTGATGAAGGTGGTTTAGGGATTAGGCATCGATGGATTAGCAATGGACTTCAAATTAGCTCAATATTAGTCTTGATATTCCTATTTATCTAGAGTGATCTCCCCACTAGTTCTAGCCCCCTCCCGGACGACTAAAACGGTAGATTACGGGTCATAGTTGCCGTCCCCGGTCAACTTCTAACCTATAACTCCCAAAAGCACAAAGGATCGGTAAACTCTCACCCAACTCTCAACCTCCCGGTTTATTGAGTCAATATGTTTCAAGCTCCTAATCTATTATGATTATCCTCTCCCGATTCAAATCACAAATGAGAAATGCATAGAAAGTGGCCAACAATCCATACAAGAAAGAATACTAGGGCTTGCAAAGATAATGACAAGGAAGTAATCAAGACATATATTAAGCATAATAATCAATCTATTACATCATCCATGAGCCTAATCCCCAAACTAATGGGGGATTTTATCCAAACATGTTCACAAACAACAAACCAAAATCAAAGAAATACATAAATGAAAGAGAGAGTAAGAAGTGACAAATCCTATTAATGAGCTTTCTTCAATCTTCTCTCCTCTTCAATGCATTCAATCTTGGTAAAAAGATGTGGTAATGGAGGCTAGGGTTTGGTGTGAATGAATTGGGGAAGATGGAAATGGGTGAGTATGAGGTTGGGGAAGATGAATAATGTGAGGAAAAGGGGAAAAATGGGGGTTAAGGGCTGAAAAACGCGACTGGGGCCCACTTGGGGATGCTCCGCTCTTTTCCCGCGGTCACGGCCCGCGTCCGCGGCCTTCAAACGTGGGGGATGCTCAGGGGACCCGCGGTCCCGCCCCGCGGCCGCGGGTGGTGACCGCGGGTGTCTCCTGGAGTCAGGGGTAGCTGACCCGCGGTCCCACCCCGCGGCCGCGGGTGGTGACCGCGGGGTACTGGGTGTATTGCGCAGTCCGCTCGTTTTGCTCCGTTCTCCCTCGTCCGAACTCGGATTTGGTCGCCGTTTGCGCTCACGGATTCCTCTCGAGACGTACTTCAATCTCATATCTTCAAAATCCTCCAATTAATCATTGAGATTTCCTGAAATTGCTCCAAAACTACACCAAGATATCAAATCTTTATAAAACTAAATATTCGGGCACAAACAAGCATTCACAAGCAAAACATGAAGGGAAATGACAACAAAACATGTGGAATTGAGGTACGAAAACCATGTTTGTCAATCTTCCGTTGTTGATCCGTAGAACCCCAAAAAAACTAACAATCAGCTGCTCCCAATCTCGAAGAACACTTTGTAAGGGCTCCATAACTTGAAAAATGTGGAAGTGGATAGTACTAAGAGTACTACGAATCAGCGCCAGGCGCCCGCCAAATGAGAGATGACGATAAGACCAACCGTCGATCCTATCTGTCAACTTCTTCCTAACACCAAGGTAGTGAGAGACACGATGATAACTGCAAAAAATCGGAATGCCAAGGTAAGTGATGGGTAAAGTACCACGCTGGAAACCACCAATAGCACTGATACTCTGCTCCTACTGCCCATGACGTTCCCCAATATAGAAGCTGCTCTTGCCATTCTTTATTTTCTGCCCAGAAACAGCAGAGTAGTGATCAAGACACTCGACCAGGCGCTGCAATGACTCATTCTTCGCTTGTGTAAAGATAATAATATCATCAGCATACGATAGATGAGAAATAGGGAAACCACTGTAAGCCGTCCTATATATCATGTGTCTCTGCCCAATAATCAACCGATCAAGAATACGAGATAAGTAATCCGCAACCAGCACGAACAAAGAATGAGAGAGCGGGCCGCCCTGTCTGAGCCCCCGAGTCGATTGAAAGAAGCCTGAAGGTGTTCCATTAACAAGAACATAAAACCAAATCGACTGATACATCGCTCGATAAGACTCAGCCACGCTGGAGGAAACCCATCCGCTGAAAGATCTGAATAAGGAATGGCCACTGAACACGATCATAATCCTTATCCATGTCATGCTTAAGCGCAACATTCGGAATAGGGACACTCTTATCCAAATCCTGAATCATCTCCTGAGCAAGCAGAACATTATAACTCAATAATCTACCCTTCACGAAACCACTCTGATTTGGGGCCAAGACCAAAGGGAGAAGAGGCTCCAAACGCGAGGTCAAGATCTTGGAGATGATCTTGTTAGTAACATTGCACAGACTAATAGGACGGTAGTCCGCCCAAGTCTCTGGATTCGTCTTCTTAGGGAGCAAGACGATGGTAGTAGCGGTATAACTACGGGGCATAAAACCACCAGAAAAGAAATTCTGAACAGCAGCTATCACATCAGTTCCCACAAAGTCCCAACAATGCTGAAAGAAAAGATAGGAGAATCCATCCTAGCCAGAAGTACTATCACTACTGATCCCAAAGACAGCCTCATGGATCTCACCCGCGTCAAGAGTTGCACTAAGACCATTTCAATCCACAGTATCAGGAAGCACGTGAATCACATCAAAATTCGGGGAAGAAGCTGATCCACATTAGCAGACGAGAGAAGATTCTGAAAGAACAAAGCAGCAGAGGTGCGAATCTCCATTTCATCAGTCAAACTCTGTCCCCCATCAGAGATAGCATGAATCTGGGTTCTCACCTGCTTCTGCTTCACCCAACCTTGAAAGAACCGCGAGCTCATTTCCCCATTCAGCAATCCATCTAATAGCTGTTTTTTGCTTCCACAAGTCCTCCTCCATACGAGAACGAAGAACATACTCAGCAATATTCTTCCTCAGATTAGTCCGATGTGCTGGGGACGGATCAGAATCATAAGCCAATTGCGCAGTACCAACAGCTTCTTCAGCCTGTCTTAAGCTATCGAATATATTGCCAAACACCTCATGGTTCCAGCCTTTGAGAAAGTGCTTAATCCGAGTGAGTTTAAACTGAAGGTTCATCATACCATTGAACACAGTCTCCTTAGTCCAGATACGAGCAACCTCATATTTGAAAGTGTGATGCCTGACCCACATATTCTGAAAGCGGAAAGAGGACTGAACATTATCAGCGGAGAAACGGCAGCTCACCAAAAGAGGACCATGATCAGAGGAGATCCGAAGAAGATGAGAAACCCCGGTAACAGCAAAAACAGAAGTCCAGAACTCGCCTAAAAGAATCCTGTCAAGTCTCTCATGCAGACCACTACGCTCCCAAGTGAAAATAGAACCGTCAAAACCAGGATCAAATAACTGACAATCAGATATAGCATCAGCAAAATCAATCATCTCCCGATGACGATTATTCGTACTACCCCCACGCTCATTCTTTTGCGGGTGATTTATTTGCTCATATAATAGATATGTAAAAGCTAATACAACGATTAGATAAAGAAAATGAATCCAACACAAAATTAATATTACTTGCATTCGGTTTGAAATAGATGTCGATGTTAACCTTCAAAACCAATTCATATGGCGTAGAATTTTTATTCATCAATTTCTTATTTCGTAGTATTTTTATTCATCAATTTCTTATTTCTTGTATTCGTGTATATGTAAGTTAATAGCGATAGCTGCTGAAATAAGATTTTATTAAAAAGAAAAGAAACAACAATGGAGAACCAAAAACCCTTGAAAGCACAAAGCTGCAGACTAAGGGCCGAGCCTCGTTAAAACCTCATAATAGCTGAGGAAAAAGAGTACTCGTCAAGGACCAAGGTTGACAGAGCTGAGTTAGGAGGTCTCAAGGATTCCGGCCGAACCATTACCCTTAGGCCTCCCGGCTCACAACCGATCCAGAACGAAGAGAAAAAAAAAAACCAAAAAATCAAGCGAAACGAGAAAAATAGGGAATAGAAACATCCTCCTTGACAAAATCATTTAAACCAGCAATGGCATGAGGCCAAAAACCCTCCTCCGAAGCTTGAGAAGCTAAAAAATCCGCCGATCTGTTGCCCTCACGAAAAATGTGAGAAATGCGCCACGTGAAAGAATGGAGTTTGGAGAGAGCAAGCTGCCACCGAGGCTTGAATCTCCAAGGAACCGTCTCAGATAGCGACTGAAGAAGCTGAACCACGAAAGAAGAATCCGACTCAAACCAAACTCTCTCCCATTTGGCGCGATGTGCAGATTCAATCGCAATAATAATAGCTAAAAGCTCTGCTTCGAACGCAACCCCATGGCCGCCTGAAAAATGATAACAACCAAGAACGTCGTTGAAGGCATTCCTAAAGACGCCCCCCGCATGAATCCTCCCTTCACGGACCGAGCCATCAGTATTAACTTTAATCCAAGACGGCGGGGGAAGGTGCCAAGCAACGTAAATAAAGGAGAAAGGCTTCCTGGGTTGTCCAGCGATGGAAAGATTCTTAAGAATGAGAAGATCAGTAACCGAGTTGGCCATAGTGCCAAGGACGAAATTGTTGGCAGCTTCACAAAGAAAAACCCGGACCTGCTTGAGAATGAGGTGGCGCGAAGGTGCTAAATTGTTGTGTATGACGTTGTTGCGGTGAGATCAGAGACTCCAGAGGAGAGAGACCACCCCAACTTTCCACAAATTGCCAACTTGTTTGTTGTTATTCTGGTGGATAGAGAAGCGAATCATGCTGCCCACGTCCAACGGTAAAGTTTGCTCAATCAAAAACCAACGAAAGACATCCGCCCAAATAGAAGCCGAGAAGGAGCAGCTCAACAGAACGTGATCCATCGTCTCTTCTGCTGCCGAGCATAAAGGGCAGCGGTTAGGCCCCTGAAAACCAAGGAGGCGATTCATATCAAAGGTAGGGAGCTTGCCAACAATAGTGCGCCAGACAAAGAGAGATCGTCGAGCAGGGATAAAAGGGGCCCAAATCCAGGATCCCCAGTCGACCTTAGGGAACTGAGGTCGTATGTGAGCAAAGGCCGAAGCAGCAGTAATGTTCCCGAAACCCGAGTGTATCCAGGATCTGTCGTCCTTCAATCCAGGAATGGGGGTAGATATGATGTCGAGAGCAATGCGCGGGAAAGACTGTATAAAACTATAAGTGAGGTGCCACTTATTATTAAAGAAGAAGTCTGAAATCTTCTGAGAGAAATAGGGTGTCATGAACTCCGGAATATGAAGTTTGTCGATCAGCCGATACCCGAGCCAATTATCTCTCCAAAAATAAATCGTATCTCCATTGCCAATCGTGCAGAAGGTATCCGAAACAATCTCCCGAATCGTCCTTCTAACACCAGTCCAAATCGACGAACTCGCCCATTGGGAAGCCCAATCCATGGTCTGAGTGAGATATTTCTGACGAAGCAGCCGATAGCCGAAGCTGTTCATGTTCAGAATATACCAACCTAGCCGAAACATGAAACTATTATTGATGTCAGAGAAAGATTTGACTCCAATGCCGCCATGTTCCTTCAGAGCACGAGCTCTGATCCAACTCACAGAAAAAGAAGGTTTCTTCATAGTACTCCCAGTCCAGATGAACGATCTACAAGCTCTATCAAGATCATGCAGAAGTTTCACCGGCCATTTATAAACCAGCATACTATGTACCGCAGCACTGTTGATAACAGAAGAAACTAAGCAGAGCCTGCCCGCCATAGAGAGTTGACTACCTTGCCACCTAGGGAAATGTGCAAGAATCCGATCAAAGATAGGTCGAAGTTTAGCGCAAGAAGGTCGACCCGAGAAAATAGGCACTCCCAAGTATGTGAAAGGCATGGAGCCAATGTTGAAGTCCAAAATCCGTTGGAGCGTAGAACGTCGCCCGGGCGACACCCCTTTCCCGAAGTAAAGAGTAGACTTATTCTTGTTACAATATTGACCAGAGACCGTGGCATAGAGCTGAATAATCGAGTCAATCATAATGCAATTACGCTTGGAGGCCTGACAGAACAGGAGCACATCGTCAGCGTAAAGCAGATGAGAAGGAAAACTCAAAGATCTCGAGAAACGCATGCCGGCAATTAAACCCCGATTACCAGCATCCAGAAAAATACGGCTAAGAACATCTTCCGCAAGGCAAAAAGAATGGGAGACAAAGGATCTCCTTGTCTTACTCCCCGACCGCATTCGAAATAGCCATAGAGAGCACCATTAAACCGAATAGAGATGCGAGCCGAGCTGAGAATAGTTTTGATCCAAGAGCAGAAAATATTGGGGAAGCCAAACTGTTGAAGCACGAACAGAAGAAAATCCCATCTAAGCGTATCAAAGGCCTTATGAATGTCGACTTTAAGAGCCATGTTTTTGCCGTGTAAAGATCTCTCCATGCAGTTCGCCCCTTCTGAGGCAAGAGTGATGCACTCATGAATAGAACGTCCCAAAATAAAGCCAAATTGGTTGTTGGAGACGATGGTGGCAGCAGCAGCATTCAGTCGGATCGCCAGAATCTTGGAAATAACTTTGAAAAAGAAATTGCCAAGAACGATGGGCCGATAGTCAGAGATAACCTTGGCATTAACTTTCTTGGGAAGAAGGCTCAGAGTATTGGAATTGAGACCCGAAGGGAGATAATGATGAGTGAAGAATCTTCTGATGGCGGAAGTGAAATCATGCTCAATAATTTCCCAAGCGGAACGATAGAAAGTACCTCCAAAGCCATCCGGGCCGGGAGCGCTATCTTTGTCCATAGCAAAGACCACCGCTTTGATCTCCGTCGCAGTCGGACAAGTAACCAAAGCCGATTTATGTTCCAAAGTGAGGCTACTGGGGATATAATTAGCAATCCACGAAAGATCGGCCCCAGGATTGATATCCGCCGCAAAAAGAGATTTATAAAAGTTTTCCACATGAGACGCCAAAGTGTTATGATCTTCAACCAGGACGTCGTTAATCTCAAGATGCTTGATAGTATGGCTAGCGCGCTTCATTCTCAACATGTTATGATAAAACTTTGTATTTCGATTGCCATCCTGGAGCCATCGAATTCTACTTTTTTGGCGAAGTAGGTTCTCTTGCCGAGAGAGCATGACCGAGATAGAGGCTTCAAGCTCAACTTCTTGATCAAAGAGCGTCTCAGAATAGCCAACATTATCGATATGTGCCTGAAGAGAAGAGAGCTTATTATAGAGTTCCTCAAGCGAAGTGTTGAAGTTCCCAAAAGTGGATTTATTCCACATTTTGAGCTCTTTCCTCAAACGTTTCAACTTGTGCATCATACGCACCATGGGGCAGTTCGTGTCAACAACAGGAGCCCAAGAACGCTGAACCATTGGAATAAAATCAGAGTGAGAACTCCACATGTTCAGGAAACGAAAAGGACGGGCGCCATAGGTATTAGGAGGAGTGGAACATTTAAACAAAATAGGAGCATGGTCAGAGCCAAGACGAGGCAACACCCGGCTCTCAGTAGAATGCCATTGCGTAGCAAAATCCTCTGAGAAAAGAGTGCGGTCCAGGACAGACTCAGTAGTCATAGGAAATTTACGCCTGTCCGTCCAAGTAAAAAAAGGCCCAGAGGTGGGAGCTTGAATGAGAGTATGGCGATCGATGAAAGCTTGAAAATCTCTACAGGAAGCACGGCTGGGAAACCTGCGTCCACGCCGCTCATGAGCTCCAAGCACAGCATTGAAGTCCCCAAGAATCACCATTTGAGGGACCATACAAGAAGAGATATCATCCCAAAGAATCCTGCGAGTGATATAATTACAACTTCCGTGAACAATAGCCACTCTGAAAGAATAGCTAGAAAACAAGATGTCAAAAATAACCATCTGCTCCGTGGACATAATCAACGAGCAGGTAACCCCGTTGGCGATGAGAATCCAGATGTTGGAAGCATGAGGGGCGCGATCATTTTGATGGAAAGGAGTCAAATTGATGGAGTTCCAGAATGAGGTCGGAATATGAAGAAAGTTAGTCTTAGGCTCAATAATGCCTAGAATAATAGGATGATGAACATGACAGTAATTGTAAAGCAAGTTACGTGCCGTGTCCGTCATACCACGAATATTCCAAGAGAGAATGTTCATTGAGAAAGGTGGATATTATCGTCCTCCTCTTGAGGATCATAATCATCATCCACCATATCACCCCATTTCCGTGAAGAAGCTGTGTCCATACTTTTACCAGCAGCAGAAGAAGTTTGAGAGATGAGGAACTCTGAAATTTGAACGCCTTTATCCACCGCTTCCTTAACCAAAGAGTTAAACTCCGTCGTGGTCCCCTGAAGTTGTCCAACCTGATCCCCAATATTAGCTGCCTGATTGTGTCGTAGACGATCTTTCATAGTCGGAGTTGCCGTGCGCACCAACTGTTCGACAGTTTGCTTAGGCGGCCTACCCCGCCCCCGTTTGATTGGTACAACTTCAATCATCTCGTTTGTAGTACGACTAATGGCACCAACTGTTCGACAGTTTGTCTCTTGTTCTTGCCTTTCACTAGCACTATCAGCCTTTTGATTTTGAGTTAATGTTGTTTCAAAAATCTGCACTTTCATCATGTTTCCTAAGGCCACCTCCTTATCAGCAAAAGTACCCGTGTCAGTGCTCTTGTTATTACTTTCATCTTCGGGTATTATCAGTGGTACGGTGTTCGAATCATGAACGGGTCTGCACGCAGCTGCAAGCAAATCAGGTCCGGACAAACCTTCTTTATGCTGGGGCAAATTCTGTGCCCCATCTGTCTGACGAAACTCCTCAGGGGGAGTGTGATTAATATGTTCCGAAGCGCTGATATTGGAAGTCCTCTCCTTCTCAATAAGAGGCTCCTGGTTGACGTCCTCATCTCCGAAAGGCTCTAGAGGTAAAGCTTCGAAAGAATTACCGATCGGAAGCTCTTTATTTTTCTGCCATTCTTTCCCCAAAGTTTTGTTGTGAATGGTTTTGAGAGGAGGTTGATCCGAGCTTGTAGGCTTCGTGATGTCCGTGTTGTTGTCCTGCTATTTCTTGCGGCGGCATTGAGCAATGTTATGACCTGCAAGATTGCAAAAGCCACAAAAATGCGGCAAATTTTCATATACGAATTCAACCTCGAACGAGCGCGTTCCCTTATCCACTGTGAGAGTTTCGGGAATAGGTTTAGAGACATCCATGTCGACAAGAACACGAGCAAAGTGACCCACTTGCCCAGAAAACGCAAAACCATCAAGTTTAATAGGAAGACCGACATATCTGGCGATGCCGATTATCACTTCCGGATGCCAGTATTCGTGAGGAAGATAATAGATTCTCAGCCAGACTTGGGAGAGAGCAGATGATTCTTTGTATGGGTCAAAATCCGGAACCCATTCCCTGATTCGAATAATACCTTTGCTCAATTTCCAAGTAGCCCTAGATTTTGCCGTACCAAGCTCATATTTATTCGCGAAAATAATTGAAAAGAAACCTTTTCCAAGTGGCACCACACGGATCGCATCCGAGGTTTTCCATAAAGCCATGAGTTCTTGCTTAATGTCAGAAGCAAATCTGGGGGCGTCTCCCTTATTCAGCAAAAGCCTGGCGTGAACAGCGAACTCAAATTCCTTGAGTTTACTTTGATACAGGGATTCTGGAATCCGAAGAATAGATTTGTTGCCAATGTTTACGGGGTGAAGAGCGTTGTAGTCCTGGGCGAAAACATCTGCTGGTTTGGGAACTGATCGCTGGACCGTTCGCGCAAAAGAGAGTTTATTCCTTTTCGCCTCAGTGCTAGGGCTAGATATTCCATGCAGCGTCGATTTGACAAGAGTCTCGGAATGACTCTTGCCGTTCTCAGAATCGGGTTTGAGATTGGAACTCAAGGGAACATCCGAAGGCCGAGTGTGGTTCTTACCGGAGGAAGTAGGCATAGGTCTTACAAAGTTGTTGGAGATGGGAGGAAAATCGGAAGTCATGAAAGCAGGCGGGTTGCTCATGTCATCCAAAAATTCCTTCTTGGGCCACAGAATATTTCAAACACGAAAATGAAAACAGCAAAAGTTCGAAATATCCGATAAGAGAACAAGATCGATCAGATTCGAGCAAAACAACCAACGAAGAAAAGAAGAAGAAATTCGAACAGAACTCACCTCTCTACTAGAGATTAACAACAAAGAGGTGATAAAGAAGCTTACAAGGAATTTTGATCGGAGATAGAGGACGAGAACCGCATCATCCGTTCCGGAGGAAGTTTTCTCGTAGATGAGGTTGACGGAGGCTGCTGTGGACGTCCAAAGGCTGCGGTGGACTTCCAGACGGCGCTGATCTGATTTCCGCCGCTGCGGTATCCGATGCTTCGGTCGGCGAGTCCACGGCTGGAGGCGTCCAGACCCGGCGCTAGGAGCAGCGGAGCGTAGGATGGCAACGCTCAGCTCTCGCCTGGTTCGCAGCTCTCGATCTCCTGGTCCGCCGCTGCGGTCCCAGTCGCACCAGACCAGCTGAGATGGTGCAGCAGCGCTCAGCTTTTACAAGCTAATGGCGGCTGCTGTAAGTAAATGAAGCTCGCGGCGAGGATGAAGATCGCCGATCTTGGCTGTGGAAGTTATCGGTCAACGGCTGTGGAAGATCGCGGGATGTGGAAGATCGCCCGATCTTGGCTGTGGAAGATCGCGGCTGTGGAAGATCGCCCGATCTTGGCTGTGGAAGCTAGCGGCGAGGATGAAGATCGCCGATCGTGGCTGTGGAAGCTCGCAGAAAAAGGACTCTTCTCTCTCTCTACATGGCCTGAAATTCCATGTTCACGGTGGTGGAACCAAGCTTTACTCATTCATATCGATGTCGGCGATGAGCTCCGCCTTGGACGATGGCCGAAGACAGCAGCGTCACCGGTGAAAAATGGAGCTGCTGGAAGTTACGCTCCGGGTACTGTTCATCTACAGTTCAAACTGTTCATCTACAGTTGCATACTGTTCATAAACAGTTGCATCTGTCTGTTTGACTCTTAAGGTAGAAAAGGAATTTAATTATATTTCAATAAGTTAATAGCGATAGGCTGATAGCACTATCATGGTACAAAATTAATACAATTTTCAACATTTCCTTACACACATTTACTAAGGGCATTGTTTATTTTGCCAGGAAAGTGATGTGAATTGAGATTGTTATTCTCGGAAAAATAATTCTGTGAAAAATGAATCCTAATAAATTCATTCTCCAGTATTTGAAAATACCAAAAATAATTATTAGAATTTTGGATTTGTATCATTAAATAAATATAATTAATCAATATATATAAGAATTAAATTGTAATTTAATCTTCATAATATATTTATCTAATTAATTTTTTTAGTAACAACAAAGTAGATTATTAAGGTTAATTATATGATTTATAATTCAAAAATTTAATTCAAATTTTCTTACATAATAATAATAATAATAATAATAATAATAATAATAATAATAATAATAATAATAATAATAATAATAATGTACAAGATTTATAGTTTTAAAAAATTAAAATAAGATTTTCTTAATAAAGTATGATTCATAGTTCTAAGAATTAAATTATAATTTGCTTAAAATAAATATGAACTAATAATAATAATAATAATAATAATAATAATAATAATAATAATAATAATAATAATAATAATAATAATAATGACAATAATAATAATAATAATAATAATAATAATAATGTCAATAATAATAATAATAATAATAATAATAATAATAATAATTGTAGTGGACAAATTTCGCATAGCCCATTTAAATTAATATTCGCGGCCCAAATACTTAGCTCAGTCCACGAACTGAATTAATTAATCCAGCCCATACACTAAGTCATCCGGGCCCAACGATTCAAACCCTAGAAAGGGCAACGACTTGGGGAGAAAGGCAAAAAGAGAGGATGAACGTCAATCCCATGAATATCGGAACGACTAGGGTTTAAGGTAACGTATCAACCAAACCCTAGCCGTCAGACTACCATAGTATAAATAAAGATCAATTAGGTCAATAAAAGAGGCCAATCATTCACGCTCTAGCACGATCTCTCCACTTTCTCTCCTCTCTCGTTCTAAATCCGCCTCCACGCTCTCAATCCAGGGGATTTCGGCAAGCAGGTCATCCAAGACGACCCGACGACCCCGGCTGATTGCTGAACATTAACTCTCTACTTCGCCAACCAGATCGCTCCGATCTAACATTTATTTACTATATTTCAATTCTTTTCAATATGATTACTTATATTGTTACTGACTTGAGCGTCGGAGGCCCTTCCATCAACACTCCCACCGATGTTCCTAGAAAGGCTCTAACATATTTGTGGTTTAAGGTTGCTAGTGCCCACCGTCCAGGACGACCCTGACATCCTTATCCGTAATTGTTAGACGTACCCCCAACAACAACAACAACAACAACAACAACAACAACAACAACAACAATAATAATAATAATAATAATAATAATAATAAAAATAAATACCTACTAAATAAAAATTATAATTTGCATTTTCTAAAATAATACAAATAATATTGAATATATATGTAAGTAAGAATCATGAGAATGAGGAAAAAGAGTGTCTAAGAAAAGTTAGGGACATCTACAGACTACAGTAGATCTCTCAAAATTTTACTCCTAAAATCTTCCCTAAATTATTTTTAACCCCTATTTTACAATTGCACACAGCAGCTCTCCTATTTTTCATTATCTATTTTATAAATTTAGGATTAGATTTAAGAGCATCCACATCAGATCTCTCAAAAGTTATCCTAACTTTAAATTTGAGCTAAAATAATAAAAAGTGAGATAAAATGATCATCCAACAGATCACCTATATTAAGTTGGGCCCACAAAAAAATTTATACCCCCTCAAATTTAATCCTAAATTTACACCTCCTTAAATCTAATCCTAAATTTATAAAATAGATAATGAAAAATAGGAGAGTTGTTGTATGCAATTATAAAATAGGGTTAAAAATAATTTAGGGAAGACTTTAGGAGTAAAATTTTGAGAGATCTGTTGTGGATGCTCTAAGGGGTGTAAATTTAGGATTAAATTTGAGGGGGTGTAAATTTTTTTATGAGCCCAATTTAATATAGGTGATCTGTTGGATGATCATTTTAACCAAATACATTAATTTAATATTTTACAATCAAATTACTTTCCCATGATAGAATCCGTGCCAAACAAAGAATTTTCATAAAAGAACCTTAGAGCAATTTTCAACGGCCATGAAAATGACTCGAGCCAAATTTTGGTGTCCCCTACCACACAACATTTACTCCTCATTCATTATTGCAATTTGCAAGCTAAAAATCGTGCAATTCTACTATGAAAGCGTTTGTTAAATTGAATGTATACATGACTTTCAAGTCACGAGATCGTTTTCTTTGCCGACTAGACCACCCTAGTGATTTCATTAATTTGAATTCATTACATTTTAATCTCACCATTTTAGTAGCTATATTTTTGTGAGTGAGACGATTTATCGTGCTTCATATTATACACCAAACTAGTATTTTGCCCGTGCGATGCACGGGTATTATATTTTTTTAGATATTATAATTTTTATTTTTTTCTTTAAAAAAAATTATTATATTTTTTATTTTATATTAGTATTAAATTATATATTATATAAAAATAATGTGATTGTGATGAGTTAATATTTTTTTTTTGAAGTGGTATAAATTTAGGAATATATCTTTGTAAGTGACATGAAATCACCAATCATATACTATATCAATAGTTTGAAGTGAAATTGTCGAAAAAAAAGTTTAAAGTGAAATTAACTAAACGATGAGTTACGATCATATTTATTAAGCTTCACTATTATGTACACATCATTTATTTTATACACTTATTTTAAAATTTAATAATAATTATGCAAACAATAATTTATTATTGAAATCCATAAAATTAAACAAATTTTGTTGTTGATTTTATCATAGCCATTAAAAATAATGTATTTACAATTTTTTCAATGAACACATGATCTGCTTTTATATATAAATGTAGCTTTCTGATTAGACGGTTGCACTCGCGTTCAAACTCTGACCCGCGCTCAAATACAAACCCGCTTCCTGATTCGAACTTTGTAAATGACACTATTCAGTTATATAAATGACAGTGTCTGTAATTGACTCTATTCGGTTATACAAATGACACCACGTATAATTGACATTATAATATTGTAAATGACATTGTGTATAATTGACACTATTCATAAATATAAATGACACTTACTGTCATTGACATCATAAAATTGTAAATGACACTATAATGTTTCAAAATGTCATAGTGTAATTTGTATAACTGAATAATGTCAATTATAGGCAGTGAGATTTGTATAACTGAATAGTATCATTTACATGATTTGAATCAAAATGCAGGTTAAAGTCTGAGTGCGGGTATAACCCGATTTTATAGTGCACCCAATAACACCTAAGTTTTTGTGTTCTGATTAATTGTTTACCTATTTTTATAAACGACAAATTAGTGTTGCTGATTATTTTGTTTCAAAACCTAAACAATTTAACAATTATCATCTAGCTAATTTCATGAAGAAAATGCATATTACCTAAAAAAAAAAAAACTCCATCTTAACTATTTTTTGAATGTCATCGTTTTCAATTTTAGGGTGAAATTGATTTTTTTATTTTTTTAATCTTTTAACCTATATAAATAATTAAATATTTTTTAATTTTATTTATGTCTCACTGAACATATTTTCAACTAACTTCCTATCCATATAATCATTTTACACAAAAACATTTTTTTATATATTTTGACGATAATTATTAAGTTTAGAATAAATTAATGTGGTTTAAGAACCTAATGTTATTAGTGTATTATATGAGAGATTATTTTTTACCAAAAAAATATCATTATACTTTTGTAGTATTAATTCTTATGAAATCCAATATTTTAACATAAATATGTATGCTAATTCAATTGAGCATTTATATTGAAAATGAGAACAAATTATAGTCGTAATTTAATAGATCAGAAATAGAACTTGCTAGTATAAATAAAAATCAGCATTAATTATGTAAATAAATGTTGAAACTAATACTGAATTGTGTTAATTAAGGTTAAAATTAATGCTACACTTTGGGCGGGAAAATAGTATAGGCATATTGGCTCCACTTTTATATAGATATAGATATAGATATAGATGCGTTTTCTTTTGTTTTTACCTTATGAGGAAGACGTTTAGAACTATAAATTAACGCCACAAATTCCTTTCGTTCACTAAAATATATGCAAATCCCAAAATTTCCCAATTCTAGCTCAGATGGGATCCTCTTCCTCTGTCCCAGAATATTGTGTGTACCACGTGTACCACTCTTCATTTCTTTGTTTTATAAATTGTTTTTTATAAAAATAAAAATTATTCTTATATTATAAACCCTAATTAGTATTTATCATTGAAAAATTAAAATTTAAAAAATTATATACCCTAACTTTGAATTAATGAACTCAAATAATCTATTATTAATTCAAATAAATATAAAAAAATAATTATAAACCCTAAATGGATGAGTGAACCCTTGTTAATTATCTTTATATTATATAAAAGCATAATAAATTAAAATTGAATAAAAAATAATTTAAAAATATAAAGAAATGAAGAGTGGTACACATTATATTTTGGGACAGGGGATTCCATTTGACTGTAGCTAGCCGCTACTTTTTACAAAAAAAAAAAAAAAAAGATACATGGGCTAAGCTTTTTAAATGACTCAAACACCTAAATTATTGGTTACAAAATAAGTGTTTTACCAACTAAACACCCAATTGAAACAGGGGAGGGTTGCATATTTTATGCTCTATGCTTTGTACTATACAAGAATTACGTATTCGGAAATGATACATTAAAAATATTTGTTAATCGAATATTGTACAAAGAGAAATTGATCTAAGAAATTAAGTCAAGATTTCAAGATCGACTAGTATAATGTTAGATTTAGAAATTGAACGAATGTCTGGAAACTTAGATCCTTCACTACATAAAAACACGACTTTAACGACAAAAAATTCGTCGCTAAAACCCGCCTTTTTCATCGCAAACTCTCAACTACGATGGATCTTCAATTGACAGCGATTTACGTTGAAATCATGATTGTAAAATACATTAACGATGGATTTAGGGTGTTTGGCTGAGCTTATAAGCTCCTCAAAACAGCTTATAAGCCCCTTCAAAGTGTTTGGTAAAATAAGCTCCTAAACAGCTTATAAGTTCCAAAAATAAGCTCTCCAAAAAATAAGTTCATCTACCTCAACTTATTTTTTTATAATCTCATATGTAACAATCCTTTTACAAATATTTTTCAACTATAATTTATTATTTTCATCATATATCATTCAAGTTCATTTTTCTTCGATTTTCTCTCTCTAAAAAAATATTTTCTCTCTCTAGCAAAAGTAACTTATAAGGGTGGTGGCATTGGTTTGAACAAAAAAGCAACTTCTTATGTTTCATATCAGCGCCACATCAAAAGTTTAAACCTACCAACTTTTATAAACTTACCTCTGCAACAATAAACTTACAAAAGCAACTCCTTTATGGGTCCTACCATATCTCTTAATATTATATATACATATATATAAATGTATTATTATCAATTTAAATGTGTATTTCATTTAAATTATGCAAGATAATTATATATTTAATTTAATTTAATTCTATTAAAATTTAATTTAATTTAATTTAATTATAAGCTAGTGTCCATTGCTTACAAAAAAAAAGAATGAAACTAAAATGCAAATGGCCTGCCAACAATTTCAAAAAGAAAAAAAAATGGAAATTTTAAACATGAAAAAAAAAATTGCAATGAAAGTGTGATTTTCAGCCTCTTCGTCACAATTTTCTTAATTCGAAATATATGAAAAATGAATATCAGCCAAAAAAATGGAAATACATTAAAAATTGGAAATGGATGAAAGCTACACTTTTTTCTTGAGTTTTGTGCAGGGAGTTGAGTTCTATGCTTGGGAGCCAACTCCCCAAATTCACGCCTAGTCATCAACTTGCAATAATATAAGGGTGCTTCCAACCATGATCCAGTTTCTAGTTTCTAAAATTGTCACGTCAGCTTTAGAAACTCACCTACTTTTTTCTCTCACATCTCCTCCAACAATAAACCAGTTTCTTACTTTTTCAGGGTCCCACCATAATACACACTCCCTTTATATATCTATATATATATATTTCCCAATTAATTTTATTTGCATTAATATTTATATATTTTAATTTTATTTTTAAATTAAATTTCTATATATTAATTATCTAATTTAATAAAATAAATTAAATTTAAAATTATAAATAATAATTAAAATTACTAAGATTAAATCATATTCTGTTTACAAACCAATATATATATATATATATATATATATATATATATTAAATTTACAAAGCAATATATATATTTTACGTAACATACATATTCAAAGGAGAAAAGCAAAATAAATAAAATGGGAACACCAATATTGGGCAATATTGGGCTGAAAACAGAAAATTGAAGGAATGGGGCCCGCGCCTGGGACCCGTTGTGTCAGCAAAAACTGGTTCCCAGTTCGCAACCAGTTTCTCCATTTCTTTTTGGAAATCAGTTTCTTTTTCTCCCAATGGTAGTTCTCAATTTTGGAAACTGATTTTTTCAACCGTTGGAGGCACCCTAAAGCTAGCTCCCAACTCCTTAAGCTTGGCAAGGAGTTGGCGTTGCCAGCACCCTAAGTTCAATTATTCAAACACATTGACAACTTATAAGCTCTTAAAAATTACATCTTATAATCTCTTGAAAGTTGTTTAAAATAAGCTTAGCCAAACACCGTGTTCGTGTTTTGGTGCAAAGATAACAAGGGACAGTCCATCACATACCTGGTAGTACTCGTCATCTCGGTAGTCCACAGATTTTAAGACAAATTATAAGTTGATAATTTTGCAACTTCAAACGTTCTTATATACTAATCCATACGTATAATCTGATTCTCTTCTCAACTTTCTGTTCATGATTTATTTTATGTGCTCCATTAACTAAATTCTATTTATGGCATCGGTTTCATTTTCATTTTTTTTTTTTTCCCAAGTTGGTTGGTATTGCATGGCTGTATATTTGCTGTGCTTCTTAATTATCACTCTATCTATAAAATGCGTGCACCTTGTTTCAATTTGATTATAAACTAAAACTCACATTTTTCGACGCACATGGCGTAACATAACACTATATCGCGTGCAAAATATTTTTACCCCCCTTTTACGATAAGCATATAATAAATTAACATTTCTTATTCAAAATGCACTGTGAATTGCGACCTTCAAATCACGGAAATGGATTCTTCAATAATTAGTTGTGAATTTTTAAAAGATATAAATAACATAAAAATTATATATACTTGTTTTCGACTCCACACCACTCGACTTATTCGTAAACAAGGGTACAAGTATATTTTGACATCAATTAATGAGGCAAATCGCCTTATCCAGAAAAATTGCGTGTATATTAAGTGTATTGATGTAGTGTAACCCTACATTAATTTGACTAATTAAATAAAATTGTTGTTTTTAGCACAAATAAAATTGGTCTTGATAATTACTAGTTTAGAAGTGATGAAAACATCATATCACATGCATTGTCGTGTAAAAGCTTTGCAATTCAAACACTTCTAGCACATTGTGACGTGAGAAACTTCTGGTGAAAATGACAACAACCCCCTTCGAAATTTAAATGCTCCGTTCTATTTTAATTTATTTTAGGGTTAATTGCATATAAATTACTGAACTTTCAACAAATTTTCATTTTGCACAAGAACTTTAAAATCTTTAATAAACTTATTCAACTATTAATTTCTTCTCATTTTGCACATCTGCTCATTTTTCATCGTGGTGACATGGCATAAATATACTCGTTTGATATGAATATGTCATGTAGCATAAATATGACCGTGTGGAAAAATAGAATTGACGTTGTAATGTATTGTTTGAAGGAAACGACGTCATTTCGGGCCCGAAGTTTGGTCGTAAAATGGACAAATATGCAAAATGAGAAGAAATTAATAGTTGAGTAATTTTAATAAAGATTTTAAAGTTCATGTACAAAATGAAAATTTATTGATTTTTCAGTAATTTATATGCAATTAACTCTTTATTTTATTATTATTTTGTTGTGCGATACGTAGCGAAAAAGGGGAGAAAAGAAAATTGACAAAAAAAAAATTGATGAAGCATAATTTTTGTTGAGAGAAAAAAATAAATATGTATATTTATCACTTTTTATTAAAAAAAAAATTATTTTTCTAGTCACATCTATAAGAATAGGATTTTTCAGCCACTTTTACTATGAGGGTCAAAATACTTCTAGAGAGCACCACAAATAGTAATAGAAAATGAACTAATAATTTTATTACTTTTTCTACTGTATAATTTTTACTATGTAACCAAATTCAACCGTGTTTTTTTTGGATCGGAAAACAAATAGAAAAATACATAAAAAACTAATATTCGTTTAAGAAATAATCATATCGATCGTTTAAGAAATAATCCTATCGTGTACATAAAACTATATCATGTACATAAAAACATGCAAAAAAAATTGAAAATTTTGCAATTAATTTACACGGAAAAAAAATAACAAATAATTAGTTTATTACACCCTTTAATGTGAAGCAACTATCTCGATTTAAAGTTAATTCCCGGATTTTATTTACACATTTAGGAGGAAGTTCTACTGCCTATTTCATTCCAGATGCCTATTTATAATTAAAATGATTAATGAGGTATTTCCAGTGATTGTCTGACATTTTTTTTATTGGAGGAGATCTAATTTTCGTTGATCATTGAAATATGCATTTCAATTTCATTGGAGCAACTGATGAGCTTATGGTGATTTTTGAGCAATTGAGGAAGCAGGCCTCACTAATTTTATGGGACGAAAGGAGTACATCATAATTTATGAAAATGGCCCAAATGGGATTAAAGAAGTTGAGTGGTGGAAAGCTCCATCGCCATAAAGTAAATTATACTCCCTCCGTCCCACGAATCTTGACACGTTTGGTTTCGGCACAAAAATTAAGGAGTTGTAGATTAGTGTTTTAAGTGTGTAGTTAATAAAGTATAAAAGAGATAAAATAGGAGAGAGAAGATAATAAAAGTTATAAAGTACGAGAGAGAATGTAATAATTAGTACCTTATTTAAAAATATGTCGAGATTCATGGGACGGTCCAAAAAAAAATATACGTGTCATAATTCGTAGGACGAATGAAGTATTTTTTTTTTTTTTTTTGAAGGGGAAAGTGCTTCATTCATCATCCATCAAAACACACTCCCTGAGCCAAGCAGGAAAATCCGATGTCCAACAAACAGGCGTTGGACACTCACGAGCAAATTGGGCAAGACTATGTGCAGCCCTATTTGCTTCACGATAAACATGATTAACACTAATGAAGTATTACACATGCTTTATGTCTACATTTCGAAGTCCAGTGAAACAAAGAGATTACCAACTTGTAGGAGTATTTAAAAACAGAACAACTTGTAGGAGCATTAAATGCCCCAAATTTTGACCCATATTTCTTTTAACTATTCTTATATATTTTTTTAACTATATCAATTGTTACCTGGTATCTGTCTTACCGTGAAGACGGCCTAAAATTTGAATCGAAATTCATTTTTCATTATAAATATATCATTAAATATAAATTTAAATCTAATTATGATCTGTTTCACGATGTCACATTATACCTTATTTACATGAACTTTGAAAGATTATTTTTTAATTATGTATGTCCAATACATATTTTCGAATTCTTTTAAGATCGACAAACTCAGCTTGACGTCTATAATAATGGGTGCTTTGAATCGGTTTCTCTTTTACAACTTTATTTTACAATTTATATTCCACTTCAACCAATATATTATGGCTGTATTTATATATAATGTAAAGATATACACTATAATAAAGCTAATGAACAAGCTAAGAAGCACGTGATTTTCGAGCTCCGACGTGTACAGAAGGAAGTTGACAAAGTTCGCATAAACTCGCTAATTTTTTTATTAATTCATAAAATGTAGTAATTATTTGAAGGTCAGATTTTCAGTCTTTATTTTTTTATTTCGTACACTCAAATTTGAATTAATACAATAGTTCTTTAATCTACAAAAATATTAATTTGTGTGCGTGTGTGTTGGTCGGTAGATTAATGTCTAATCTCAAAAATTTTGAGTTCGAGTTCACTGCGATACGATCTATAATTTTTTTTATTTAATACTATTAGGCTAAAGTTCAATTGAGAAGCTCAAATGTGTTGAGAAGTGAGAAGGAATTTACAAGTTATTACATTTTGATGAACTTTACTGTAAATTCTTATGAATTCGCGATTGATCTGGGGATCAATTCTTGGCTGTAGCTTTATTTTTAACAAATTAAATAAATTTGTGGGTTCGTCAGTTATATTGAAAAGTTTAAAGAATTTATTGAAAATTTCATTAATCTCATTTACAGCTTCTCACTAGAATTGAACCCAATACTATTAATCTATATATATATATATATATATATATATATAGGGTGTGGTTCTAGAAAGAACTACATTATTTGTGAGAACGGGAGAACCATCAAATCTAATGCATCCACTGTAAAAATTAATGCATTCGCTGTTAAAATTAGTGCACTAAAAAAATAAAATAAAAATGCTCCCTTCAGGATTCGAACCCAGGATCTGCATTCATCCAACAAGATGATGCATCCACCGTAGATCTTGATGATCGAATGGCTGAAAATGGTTCTCCGGTCTTCTTTTATGTATGGTTCTTTCTTGAACCTCTCCCATATATATATATATATATATATAAAAGATATGAATTTGTACTCCAATAGTGTTTGGCTTGCTTATGGAGTAATTCGTAACTAATAATGTACTCCAAATAAATAATGTACAAACAACGCGAAAAAACGTGCGCCTTACTTGACGTTAATGCATCAGAATTAAGCTACTTCAACCACCATCATCTCTCAACTAACAATTTTAGCAATCATTGTTAACCTAGAACTAGAAATACATATTTTTAATTAGTACTGGTGTTTAATGAAACCAACACCTAAAACTACACGATGAAACAGTAAACTATACCTATTGGAACTGATCGGAAAGAGCGAAATAGAATGATCGGAAACTTAATACGAGAGAGAAAAATGACTGTTGTATTTAAAAATATGAGATAGCGTCCCAAATAATACACGAGCTCGGACCCTATTTATAGATTTACAAACGGAGGGGTAAAATAGTAAAAACATCTTCGGTGCATGCGTCCTGCGTGGTGGAAGGGTACGTTGGTAATTTCGATAATACGCGGGAGACCTTCCCGCGCGTTTATTGGCTCCTCTGATGGAAGTGTCTTCTCTGGCGAAGGCGTCTTCTCTGATGATATTGACATCTCTGGCATGAGGGATTCCTCTGGTAAACACGTCTTCTCTGTCGTGAAGAACTCCTCTGGCGGTAATGACTTCCCTGATGGAGTTGACTTTTCTGATGACGATGACTTCCCTGACGATGGTGACTTTTCCGGCGCGGATGATTTCTCTGGAGGAGAGGGCTCCTCTGTCAAGAATGACTTCTCTGGTGCGGATGACTCCTCTGGCTAGAGTCATTCCTCTGATGGATGAAATCCTTCTGGTATAAATGGTTCTTCTGACCCATACGGCTCCTCTGATGAGAGTGGTTCCTCTGATTTGTACTCTCTCCCTACTCTGCATATATTGCTCCTCACCAACCACTTCCCCCTCTAGTCTGGTTGAACCGGGTATTCTTCGTGTTCAACCAGTGGTGTGTTATCAGCATCAAAGCTTTGTTATTTTCCTTGGCCCCTGTAAATCATAAAGACATAAGCATTTTGACATTTTGACATTATGAGAGTAAAAAGAGGCCCTGTAAATTGTTCTCTGGCATTTTTGTTACTCCCGCTCCCTGGTCTGGCTAGTTCACTCTGGAGAGGTGCAACTAGTCAGAGGACTCGCCCGCGTGGATGACGTCATCCGCATTAAATGTCTGCCCAGTCTACAGTATTTTCCCCGTACCCGAGGTTACTTTTTAACCTTTGCGTCCTTTCGCCTTTCCGTATAAATTCCCATCCGTTGATTTCTTCCGTATGCCACGTGCCGTTCATCCCGCGTGCTGGTGGTTACCCGCGTACAATCTTACTTAGCCGATTCGAACTCCCCTTTTTTCACTTATTCTTCTTCTCCAAGTTTTCCGAGCGAATTTTCTGCATTTTCCGGTGATTTCCTCACTGTTCCGGCATTCTCCCACGACCCTTCCGCTCCAGGTTTTACCGTCCATCTTTTTCCGGTCTAGGTAACTCGCGTATCCTCTTCACTGCAATTTTGTATTTAATCGTAGTGTAGTGGTATAACTGTTGGTGCTCTGATTGAGCGTGCTAGAAACCCTAGGGTTGGCATCTCCCATCATGGCCTACACCTCCGCCCCTCAACCCCCTCGCTCGCCCTCTCCTTCTGCCCAAGACCCTTCATCTTCCTCCCCATCGCGGCAAGATCCTGAAAATCTTCCTTCCCCCTCTGTTTCTAATGAATCTCAAACTGCACCCCCTCCCCCTTCCTCTAAGAGAAAGGGGAAGAAGACCCCTCAACCCCCCAAACGTGTTCCTCCATCCCGTCTTGGTGTCGCGGAGGTGGAGAAATTGAGAAGCAAATGTAGGCATCCTGAAGGTTTAAAATTCGAGGCCTTCTCTAAGGATTCAACGCCTCCCGAAAGCCTTCGCCATCCTAAAGTGATAGTTGTTTGGAAAGCCCAAATAGAGGCTGGTTTAAGGCTCCCTCCCCCTACCTTGCTGGTTGACGTTTGTAATTACTTTCACATCCCCTTTTTTCAAGTCGCTCCTTCTGCTATCCGGAGGTTATATGCCTTCCATGTTTTGTGCCGGGCCAACGGTGTTGGGGACACCGCCAAGCTATTTTGTCAAACCCAGACCCTTCGCATGCAAGGCAATCCCTTGTACAGTTTTGCCTCTCACCCTAAATATCCTACTACTTTTCTTTCCTCCCTGAATTCCTTGGATAAGGGTTTCCTGGAATATTATTGTTATGTGCGCACCCCTTTCGGCAACTGGCGCGATTATGGTGCTTCGGAGCTGGAATGGCATACAAGTCGCACTACTTATAAACCAGCCTCTCCCGAAGTCCCTTCTACCCGTGACCAGAGTATTATAACTCACCTTAATGCTATGAATAAAGCCCAGACTCTAGACTGTAAGTACCTGGCCGAGAACAATTCCTCTCTGGCATATAATGGTCTGTTTCCCCTGTATCCAGCGAGATCAATAGGTAAAAAATATACATTAGAAAACACATTAGCTTTTGTTACCCTGCTTTTAATGATGTGAAATTTTGGTTTGCAGATATGTCTTGGAGATCGAAATGTGGGGACAATTTGCCTGACACCCCTTCTCTTGCTAGCAGCGGAGCACATGGCCCAAGCGGCTCCGCTTCCAGAACAAGTCCCTCGGAGCAGCCTGCTGGTTCCCAACTGATCCCCATTCCCCCTGTAGTTGAAATCCCAGAGGGGAATGTGGAAGCCTCGCACTCCTTTGATGCGGAGGAAGTTGATGTGGGGGCTCTTGTTCACAGAAGTAGGCGCTCCAATGCTGGTGATGCCGCTGGCTCCCGTGAAGAAGATATCCAAGTCGTGGATATTACCGATGGGGTTCCTTCGCCTGATTCGGCTCCCGATGCCACCCTTGCCGATCTTACGAAGAAGAGGAAGAGAGGTTCCCTGATCTCCGTGGGTGAGAAGGAGAGGCAGGAGGGCCTAAAAAAGGTTGGCAAGTCCTCAGAGCCAGCGAGGAGGTCTGCTGGTGGTGTGAAGATTCTCCCTCCTACTGAGGACAAGGGCAAAGGGCCAACGAAGAAGTCAACTGGTAGTTCCAAGGCTCTCCCCTCTGCCGGTGGAAAGGGTAAGGGCAAAGCTGTGGTGCCCTCGACTGACGAACCAGAGGATCTTGTTCCTGGGCCGATTTCGAGTTTATCGGGGCAGGAATTGATTGACGCCTTGATAGCTCGTGTCCACTCGAAGGACCAAGAGAAAATGGTGAAGCTGACCCGACCGGCTTTAGCTACTCAGCTCTGCCGGTTGGCTCTTCAGGTATCCTGCATCTTATGCTCCTTATTAAGAATTTTTTTTTTAAATTACTAACCTTTTTACGGTTTTGTCGGAACCCCTTTTATCTTCTTGCAGGTGGAGTCAGGGATGTGGGGGGCTGTTAAGTGCCTCCATGACTACGAGACGGCTGAGAAAGAACGGGAGAAGGAACAGGCGGACATCGCCAAGCGTGATGATGATGTCGCCGGGGTAGTAGAGCGTCTGAGTAAAGCTGAAGCGGAGATCGCTGATTTGAAAGATAAATTAGCTCAGGTGGAGGTGGAGAGAGCGTCCTTGGCCTCCGAGTTGTCGAGAGCCACAAAGGAGAGCCACGAAAGCTTAGCCAGGTTCAAAGCTGGTTATGAAAGAGACTACAGGGAAGCCAGGCGGGGTTGGAAGAGGATACTTGTGGAAGCTCAGAACCGCGCGTTCGTTCTGGGGGCTCGAGATCAACGCCTGGAGTATTTCTTGTCTCCGCGGGGTCAACATTTCCTGGGGTTGATGCTGGAAGGTACTCTGGAGGCTTTCAAAAAGACTCCCGAGTACTTGGCGGATTTTGGACCCCTCTTTGCTTATGTGATAGAGCAAACAGCTTCCAAGGCATTGGAGATGGCGGGGGCCACCCCGGAGCAACTTGCCACTTTGAATTTCAAAGCCCTGATGGATAACCTCCAGGATGAGGAGATAAATAAGCGGATGGGGATCCCTGCGCATTCTCCAGAGAAGCCAGAGTGGTGGTACCCGGTGCTAGAGAAAGCCATTCCCTATTTTTCTCTTGGGATTGGATCTGACTTGCTACCTTCTGCTCCCATATATGCGCCTACGTTCTCTGCTACCCTGGCGCGCTTTGTGAACCGGCTGCGGGATCCCTCTGGCGAGAGTTCTCGAACATTTTCTCAGTTCGGCCTGGAGCCTCCCCTGCCCTCTGACTTAACGGCTTCTGCCTTCACCGACTCTGCCTCTTCCTCTGCCGCGGTGGAACAGCTGTTCAACCTGTACCAGAATGAGGATCTGTATGTGCAGGAGGCTGCAACGTTGTTGGATTTGGGAGTTCGTCTTCCCCAAGCGAAGGAAACTGGCCTGTTGCCCGTGTTCTCAGAGAAAACCATTTCTGGTCATGCTTCTGCAAGTGGTGTTCCTTCCCGGGCTCCCTCTGCCTCTGCTCCCGTCTCCTCTGCTGTTGCCCAAGCTGCCCCTATTCCTCCCTCTTGATGTTTCCCCTTTCTCTCCTGACTTTACCAAAAGAAAATTTTGTAACTCTTTAATTTGCATCAATTAAACATTTACCGCCAGTTTTTGATGTACAGCTTTGCTTCTTGAGCGTGCTTTAATGAAATTTCGTTCCCCTCCTTGCTTCTTTTATCTCTGTTATTTGTGTTGTTTTCGCTGCCTGTTGAGGTGGGGTTTATATTTCCGTCTTTCCCCTGTTGATTTGAATTGGTTTGTTATGATTGTTGTTGATGCTTCTCTAATCCCCTCCCTTGGAATTGCTTTAATTTCTTGTGATGACTCCTCTTCTGCGGATTGAGATGACTCCTCTGGCGGGGATCGTGATGACTCCTCTGGCGAAGATTATGACGACTCCTCTGGCGAGGATTGAGATGACTCCTCTGGCGAGGATTGAGATGACTCCTCTGGCGAGGATTGTGATGACTCCTCTGGCGAGGATTGTGACGACTCCTCTGGCGAGGATTGAGATGACTCCTCTGGCGAGGATTGAGATGACTCCTCTGGCGAGGATTGTGATGACTCCTCTGGCGAGGATTGTGACGACTCCTCTGGCGAGGATTGAGACGACTCCTCTGGCGAGGATTGAGATGACTCCTCTGACGAGGATTGTGATGACTCCTCTGGCGAGGATTGTGATGACCCCTCTGGCGAGGATGATGATGCCTCCTCTGGTGAGGATGGTGATGACTCCTCTGGCGAGGATTTGGTTAACTCTTCTAGGAAGGATTTCACTGCCTCCTCTGACGAGGATTTGGTTGATTCTTCTGGAAAAGATTTCACCGCTTCCTCTAACGAGGATTTGGTTGATTCCTCTGGAAAGGATTTCACCGCTTCCTCTGACGAGGATTTGGTTGATTCCTCTGGAAAGGATTTCACCGCCTCCTCTGACGAGGATTTGGTTGATTTCTTTGCTGGCGATTTCGTGCTTCCCATCCGCGCTGCTTCCCATCCAAGCTGCTTCCCATCCAAGCTGCTTCCCATTCAAGCTTGAGCACTCTGCGCGGAGCATGGAAGACCCGGAGGGTGCAACCAACTTTCGCGGCTTACGATTAAATAGTAACCCTCTGCGTGGAGCATGGAAGGCCCGGGTGGCACGACCAACTTTCACGGCTTACGATTAAATAGTAACCCTCTGCGTGGAGCATGGAAGGCCCGGGTGGCACGACCAACTTTCACGGCTTACGATTAAATAGTAACCCTCTGCGTGGAGCATGGAAGGCCCGGGTGGCACGACCAACTTTCACGGCTTACGATTAAATAGTAACCCTCTGCGTGGAGCATGGAAGGCCCGGGTGGCACGACCAACTTTCACGGCTTACGATTAAATAGTAACCCTCTGCGTGGAGCATGGAAGGCCCGGGTGGCACGACCAACTTTCACGGCTTACGATTAAATGAACACCCTGCACGAGGCTTGGCAGACCCGGGGGGTGCATACCACCTCTCGTGACTTACGGTTAAGGACAACCTCTGCGCGGAGCATGGAGGACCCGGGGGGTGTAACCAACTTTCGCGGCTTATGATTATGTGCCACCTCTGCGCGGAGCATGGAAGGCCCGGATGGCGCGACCAACTTTCGCGGCTTACGATTGAATAGTAACCCCCTGCACGGAGCATGGAAGACCCGGGGGGTGCGACCAACTTTCGTGGCTTACGGTTAAAGGTCCACCCTGCACGGAGTTTGGCAGACCCGGGGGATGCACACCACCTTCCATGGCTTACGGTTAAGTGAACACCCTGCACGAGGCTTGGCAGACCCGGGGGGTGCACACCACCTCTCGTGACTTACAGTTAAGGACAACCTCTGCGCGGAGCATGGAGGACCTGGGGGGTGTAACCAACTTTCGCGGCTTACGATTATGTGCCACCTCTGCGCGGAGCATGGAAGGCCCGGTTGGCACGACCAACTTTCGCGGCTTACGATTGAAAGAACACCCTGCACGGAGCATGGAGGACCCGGGGGGTGCCACCAACTTTCGTGGCTTACGGTTAAAGCAACCTCTGCGCGGAGCATGGAAAACCCGGGGGGTGCAACCAACTTTCGCGGCTTACGATTAAGTGCTATCTCTGCGCGGAGCATGGAAGGCCCGACTGGCACAACCAACTTTCGCGGCTTACGATTGTCAGCAACCTCTGCGCGGAGCATGGAGGGCCCGAGTGGCACAACCAACTTTCGCGGCTTACGATTGTCAGCAACCTCTCTGTTCTGGTTGAGCGTGACCCTTCTGCTCTGGTGGAGCGTAATTCCTCTGATTTGCCCTAGTCTTGCTGAGAAGCGCTTTTTGAATTTAAAAATTGGGACCTACGGGTATACACCCTACTCCCCCCTCTGGTGACATGTGCAATACTCTGTTATGAACATGTTGGCCCAATTATTTCTTACACCCTTCTCCGGCCCATGAGCTCATGCGGGCCCATTATTCCTTAGCCCATTTCTTAAGCCCAGAATCGCCTCTATATATATCCTCTTCCGATCCTTCCAACCCTGGATTCTGTTGATGTTTTGCCTCCCTAGATCGGTTGTAAGGCACTTAAGTAAGGGAATTTCCCCTCCAAACACTCACATCCCTGAGGGCTCCGCCTTTTCCCCTGTGCTTCTAGTGTAGATCTCTAACTTTGTGGTTGTAACGAGTGGAGTTCCCTTGCTTGAGTGTTTTATAACCAGGCTTCTCAGATCTAGCCGTTGATTTCCCAGATCTGGGCGTTGGGTTTCCGGATCTGAGCGTTGGTTCCTCAGATCTGGCCTTTGGTTTGTTCCTCCTCTGTATTCTTTCTTTTTGGCATTCTGACTTGTTGTTTTTCTTGGTATTCTGCAGACACAAAGTGAAGTTGAAGTAGATCTGAGAGGTGAGCGTGTCCCAGCCACGAAGAAGAACTCAGAGTGTTGGGTCATGGAAGAAGAGACGCCCATCCCTGATGCTTGCTTTCCCTTTGACCTGCTAAGAAGCAGTTTTTGTATTTGTTTCTCCCTTGTCCTGCTAAGAAGCAGTTTGCATTTTGAATTTAAAAATTGAGGATTATGGGTATACACCCTACTCCCCCCTCTGGTGACATGTGCAGTGCTTCTGCACGAACATGTTAAGTAGCATATGTAATGTAAGAAAACAAAAATTGAAATAAACAAACACAACACCAGGGAATTCCCTAGAACCACATATCTGTTTTATTGATATTATGGCCCCGGACCTCGTTAAAACCCCTGTGGGGAAAAAGAGTATCCGGTCTACAAAGCGGTCATTCCTGCTAAGAAGCAGTTATACATAGAACTTTTTAAGTGTGTTTATATTCCATGGCCTGGGGAGAGCTCTGCCGTCTGAATCCGACAGTATGTATGCACCGCCTCCCAAGACCTCTGTGATGATGTATGGCCCTTCCCAATTGGCTTCGAACTTGCCCACCGCCTTCAACGCATCAGCTCGTTTGAGAACCAAATCACCCTTGGCCAATTTCCTCACTCTGACTCTCTTGTCATATCCTGCTTTGATAATGCCTTTGTATTTGGCCGCTCTGACCCGGGCTTCCTCCCTCTGTGCCTCCACCAAGTCCAGCTCTGCTCGGCGGAGCTCCTCATTGTGCTCAGTGTCATACGTGGTGATCCGGTATGATTCTAGTCGTGCCTCTGCTGGTATCACCGCATTGGATCCATACACCAGTGTGAATGGTGCCTCCCCTGTCGCCGTTTTTGGACTAGTTCGGTAAGCCCAAAGAACGGTATCCAGCTCCTCCACCCACTTCCCTCTGCTCTGATTTAGCCTCTTCTTGATGCCCTCACATATGGTCCTATTAGCCAATTCCACTTGTCCATTTGCCTGTGGGTGAGCCACCGAGACAAACCGCTGTGTGATATCCATTCGATCGCAGAAGTCCGCAACCCGTTGCCCTGTAAATTGAGTCCCATTATCAGACACGATGATGCGTGGCACTCCGAATCTGCAACAGATATTCCTCCAGATAAAACGTTCCACTGTAACCTCATCGATCTTGCTCACGGCCTCAGCTTCGACCCATTTAGAAAAATAGTCCACTGCCACAATGAGAAAGCATTTCCCTCCAGGTGTTGTAGGCAGCTTCCCAACTATATCAATGCCCCATTTATCAAACGGACAAGCAGCGTACATTACACCCATGGGCTCCCCTGGTATGTTGATTTTCCCGGCATGCCGCTGGCAAGCTTCACACTTGCGGACAAACTCTCTGGCTTCCTGGTTGATGTGAGGCCAATAAAAACCTGCCCGAATGATCTTGCGTACAAGGTCTCGAAATCCGGTGTGTCCGCCGCAGCAACCTGCATGAATCTCTTTCAGAGCAAAGTTAGCTTCCTCTGGCGATAAACATTTTAGCAGAGGTTGAGTAAAAGATCTTTTGAAGAGTTGATCATTGATTAGGCAGTAATTTTCATAGCGGGCCCTTTGGTTGGATTCTCTGCTTAGTCGTTCCCCTGTCTTCAGAAAGTGTATAATCGGAGCCCGCCAATCATCTCTGATCTCTACCGAGAATACCTGCGAAGTTTCCATCTCACTGGTATCGCAGAGTAGAATAATTTCATCACTCCAAGTTTGCTCCACCGCGCTAGCCATTCGCGCTAGTAGATCCGCTTTTGTATTCTCCTCCCGTGAAATCTGCTCGAGCTTGAATTCCATGAACTTTTCTTTCATTCCGTTGATCTTTGTATGGTACGCCCTCATCCTCTGATCCTTGATATTATAACTTCCCGAGAACTGTTGTGCAACCAGCTGGGAGTCTGTCTTTATAATAACGCACTCAGCTTTAAGCTCTGATAGGATATGAGCCCCTCTGACCACGGCCTCATACTCCGCCTCATTGTTAGATAACCGACAGGTGAATTTGATGGCGAACTGGTATGTCCCATAACCTGGCGAAGTAATATAAACCCCGATTCCGCACCCCTCTTTTGTCACTGACCCATCCACATAAGCTACCCAGAACTCTGGTATGGGACGACGAGTTGTTTCTTGTATGAAGTCTGCCAATGCCTGCGCCTTGATCGCCGTTCGTGGCTCGTACTCTACATCATATTCCCCTAGTTCCACAGCCCATTTGACCATTCTTCCCGACAAATCCGCGCGCCCCAAAACTTGTTTAAAAGGTAAAGACGTGCGTACCACCACTCGATGTGAAAGGAAATAAGGCCTCAGCTTTCTTGCCGTGATCATGACCGCCAGAGCCGCCTTCTCGATCTCTGTGTAGTTGAGCTCAGGGCCCTGAATAATTCTGCTGACAAAATAAATAGGTCTCTGATGACTTCCTTCCTCTCTGATTAGCACAGAGCTGATTGACTCCTCCCCCATAGCTATGTATAAATACAACGTTTCTCCCGGAACCGGCTTGGTCAGGGTTGGGAGTTTCGCTAGGTATTCTTTAAGATCCTCAAATGCCGCGTGGCATTCCTCTGTCCACAAAAACTTTGTTCCCTTCCTCAGTACTTTGAAAAACGGCATGCTCCGTTCTGCCGATCTCGATATAAACCTGCTTAGGGCAGTGATACGCCCGTTCAGAGTCTGCACCTCCTTGATTCCTCTAGGCGGTGTCATTTCCAAAATAGCTTTGACCTTGTCGGCGTTGACCTCTATCCCTGCTGGTGTGACTTTATACCCCAAGAATTTCCCTGTTGTGACCCCAAAAGTGCACTTGGCTGGGTTCAACATGAGTCTGTGATCTCTGACTACTGTGAAAATTTCTTCCAGATCCGCCACATGGTCCTCTGCCCTGTTACTCCGTACGAGCATATCGTCTACGTATACTGAGATATTCTTAGCAAGCTGTTCTTTGAAAATTTTCTCCATCATCCGCTGATATGTGGCTCCTGCATTCTTCAGACCGAACGGCATACTCTTCCACCCATATACGCCACAACAGACGGCAAAGGCCGTTTTGGCGATGTCTCCCCTGTTCATCTTTACCTGATGATACCCTTGGTACGCATCCATCATGGATAATAAGGCACATCCTGAAGTGGAGTCCACCAATTGGTCAATCCTCGGCAGAGGATAGTGGTCCTTCGGACAAGCGGCGTTTAAATCTCGGAAGTCCACACACATCCTCCAGGTGTTTGTCTTCTTGGGTACCATCACTGCGTTTGAGATCCACTCTGGGTATTGCACTTCCACAATATGCCCAGCTTTCAATAGTTCATAGACCTGCTCTCTGATGGCAGCGTCCTTTTCAGCCCCAAAATTCCTTGTCCGTTGTTTTACTGGCTTGACCTTAGGGTCCACGTTGAGGCAATGCTCCGCCAACCCTCTATCGATTCCCTTCAAATCTGCGGTGCTGAAAGCGAACACATCCGCATTTCGCCGGAGACAACCAATGAGCTCTTCTCTGACTTGATCACTCATGGCCGATCCAATCTTAGTCTGGAAGCCCTCTTTCCCTGGAAATAACTCTATCATATTGCAAACATCGCTAGTGGACACCAGCGCGGTTTTCTCTGTGGAGTCTCTGTCTTTTAATAAATCCGCCAACTCTTGGCGCTCCTCTGCTGGGGCATGCACCTCGCCCACTTTCCCCCTCTTCCGGGCATTCGCCCCCTCTGTCCATCTTTCCCTTTTCTGCCCTGCTGACTGTGTGAGCATTTGCACGTGGCATGCTTTTGATGTCGTCTGATCGCCACAAACTTCTCCCACTCTTCCACCCTCGATTGGAAACTTCATTTTTAGGTGAAACAAAGAGATAACCGCTTTGAACGCCGTCAAGGCGGGCCGGCCGAGTATGACATTGTACGAGGGTTTAGGCATATCCACCACTAAGAAACGTACCATCCTTGTTTTGTTGCCCGCCACTGTACTGCCAAGAATCAATGGCAACTCTACATACCCCAGGGGCATGACCATCTCTCCTCCAAACCCAAACAGAGGAGCATTTGTCGGCTCAACATGAGCGTTAATTCCCATATTTTGGAGACATTCTTTGTACAAGATGTTTACAGCGCTGCCCGAATCCACGAAAATACGGTGAATAATACAGCCGGCAATGTCCGCCGTGATGACCAGCGCATCATCATGCGGATACATTAATGTGCGTATATCCTCTGCTCCAAAAGTGATTGCCGTCTCCTCTGCCGCGGTGGTGACTTCCATGACCCTTTTAGGATAATACCCTGTTTTGACTGCTCTGACGACTTGCTTTTTAGCCCTATTTGATGTGGGCATCCCGTTTTCCCCACAAATCATGTGAACTTCCCTTCTGTACGGGGGGGGAGGAAGATTTTGTCTGTCTGCCCCTTCTCTGCGATTATCCTGGTTATCATCGAGCCTGCGATCTCTGTTGTTGTTCCCTTGCTCTCGTCGCTGATCCCGGTTATTTCTTTGATCCCTCTGATCTCGCTGATCTCTCTGATCCCGCTGATCCCTCTGATCAGTCCTCCTCTGACCTTCATTTCCCCTGTCAATGAAGTGGTCGAGACATCCCTGGCGCACCAATAACTCCAATTGGTGCTTAAGGTGTCCACAATATTTCGTGTAATGCCCGAAGGCATTGTGATATTCACACAACTTATTGTTAGGCCCTTCCTGCGGCGGCCCAGTCCGGTAGGTCCCCGGTGCCCTAAAGAACGGCTGATCCTTTATCAGATGAAAAATTTCTTCTTGTGGTTTAATCAAGGGCGTGTATTCGGCAAACCGCGTAACCTCATTCACAGTGCGCTGTTGCTGGGGCGGCATTCCTCCCTGGGGTGGGAGTACTCTCGGAGGTAACCCTCTGAATGGAGCCCTATCTTGATGTCTTTGTCTTTCGGGTGCTTCCTCAGCTTTCTTGACCTTGTGTTTCTCATTTTCCACCTTCCTCGCCATTTTGGCATCCTCCAATTGTAGATAACCCGGCAGCCTTGCCATGATGTCATCAAAATCCCTTGCTGGTCGAATTTGTAATTCGTCAAAAAAAATCCCTGGCCTGAGTCCTCTGACATAGGCGCAGTTTTTAATTTGCGATTCTGCCTCTGGCACCTCCAGAGCGGCAAGGTTAAACCTTGCTGTGTACTCCCGAAGCGTTTCTCCCTGCTCCTGCTTAATATCCATCAGCGAAAGGGCTGACTTCCCTACCCTCCGTGAACTCGCGAACTGACGCAAAAAACGAGTCTGTAATTCTTCGAAAGAGTGAATGGAATTTGGGGGGCAGCGTCCCAAACCATAACTGAGCTGGCCCAGTAAGGGTAGTGGAGAAGATCCGGCACTTGATGCCCTCCGTGTACATGTGCAACGTAACCAACCCTTCAAACCGATTGAGGTGTACCTCCGGATCGGTAGTGCCATCGTAATCCAGTGAGATGGGCTTGTAACTTCTAGGTAAGGTATCTGCCAAAATATCGTCCGAGAAAGGACTG